>NW_020526737.1:0-25778 GCF_003368295.1 Carassius auratus
ACCAAAAAGTGCTGATATTTAGTGTTGGAACGTATGCAGACACGCCCCCTCAGAAACAGTTATAAATAAGACTGAGTGACTGGAACCTTTCATTTTGTGTTCGAGCTAGCCTGAAGAAGGAAAATAAATTCCGAAACGTCGCGATAAGGCTTGAACAGTCCACTTTAAGGCCTCCATCAGTGTGGTGTATGATGTAGAGAGCCACAGAAATTTTCTAGAAGGTTCCAAAAATTGTTTTCTCCATCCAGACGATGTTGAGATCTCTTGAAGTCACAGAAACGTATTCCTCCATCCAAAACGATGTTGAGTTGTGTATAGTTAAATTACTGATTACTCTCTTGGGGGTTTAGAACGATTTCCTCCATCCATACAGATGTCGAGTTTTTTCAAAGATGTACTGCACCACACAACACCTAACCTTAACACCCATTTTGTTGTGCAAACCTAGTGGAAATAACCACAAATATTTTAGCCCCATTTGGATTTTTTTTGCATTGACTCATGGACTCGGTCTGGCTTGGATCGGTCTTTAGTGGTCAGTGGACGGATGGACCGTGCACAACCAGGTTCAGACCTCAGGTCTGGGCCTTGGACGTTTCATTCCCCTAACCAGCCAGTGCCTCCGTCTCTGAGCTTTGGGCTGGTCCTTGCCGGGCCTTGTTTTAGTGAGTTGATGTGAAATATCAGTGCAACAAAATGGTAAATCACACCAAAATGGATCATGACGCACCAAAAAGTGCTGATATTTAGTGTTGGAACGTATGTGAGTGCAGACACGCCCCCTCAGAAACAGTATAAATAAGACTGAGTGACTGGAACCTTTCATTTTGTGTTCGAGCTAGCCTGAAGAAGGAAAATAAATTCCGAAACGTCGCGATAAGGCTTGAACAGTCCACTTTAAGGCCTCCATCAGTGTGGTGTATGATGTAGAGAGCCACAGAAATTTTCTAGAAGGTTCCAAAAATTGTTTTCTCCATCCAGACGATGTTGAGATCTCTTGAAGTCACAGAAACGTATTCCTCCATCCAAAACGATGTTGAGTTGTGTATAGTTAAATTACTGATTACTCTCTTGGGGGTTTAGAACGATTTCCTCCATCCATACAGATGTCGAGTTTTTTCAAAGATGTACTGCACCACACAACACCTAACCTTAACACCCATTTTGTTGTGCAAACCTAGTGGAAATAACCACAAATATTTTAGCCCCATTTTGGATTTTTTTTGCATTGACTCATGGACTCGGTCTGGCTTGGATCGGTCTTTAGTGGTCAGTGGACGGATGGACCGTGCACAACCAGGTTCAGACCTCAGGTCTGGGCCTTGGAC
The DNA here is from genome assembly GCF_003368295.1 of Carassius auratus. Taxonomy (NCBI): domain Eukaryota; kingdom Metazoa; phylum Chordata; class Actinopteri; order Cypriniformes; family Cyprinidae; genus Carassius; species Carassius auratus. Next base: position 1,329 of record NW_020526737.1, read on the forward strand.
GTTTCATTCCCCTAACCAGCCAGTGCCTCCGTCTCTGAGCTTTGGGCTGGTCCTTGCCGGGCCTTGTTTTAGTGAGTTGATGTGAAATATCAGTGCAACAAAATGGTAAATCACACCAAAATGGATCATGACGCACCAAAAAGTGCTGATATTTAGTGTTGGAACGTATGTGAGTGCAGACACGCCCCCTCAGAAACAGTATAAATAAGACTGAGTGACTGGAACCTTTCATTTTGTGTTCGAGCTAGCCTGAAGAAGGAAAATAAATTCCGAAACGTCGCGATAAGGCTTGAACAGTCCACTTTAAGGCCTCCATCAGTGTGGTGTATGATGTAGAGAGCCACAGAAATTTTCTAGAAGGTTCCAAAAATTGTTTTCTCCATCCAGACGATGTTGAGATCTCTTGAAGTCACAGAAACGTATTCCTCCATCCAAAACGATGTTGAGTTGTGTATAGTTAAATTACTGATTACTCTCTTGGGGGTTTAGAACGATTTCCTCCATCCATACAGATGTCGAGTTTTTTCAAAGATGTACTGCACCACACAACACCTAACCTTAACACCCATTTTGTTGTGCAAACCTAGTGGAAATAACCACAAATATTTTAGCCCCATTTTGGATTTTTTTTGCATTGACTCATGGACTCGGTCTGGCTTGGATCGGTCTTTAGTGGTCAGTGGACGGATGGACCGTGCACAACCAGGTTCAGACCTCAGGTCTGGGCCTTGGACGTTTCATTCCCCTAACCAGCCAGTGCCTCCGTCTCTGAGCTTTGGGCTGGTCCTTGCCGGGCCTTGTTTTAGTGAGTTGATGTGAAATATCAGTGCAACAAAATGGTAAATCACACCAAAATGGATCATGACGCACCAAAAAGTGCTGATATTTAGTGTTGGAACGTATGTGAGTGCAGACACGCCCCCTCAGAAACAGTATAAATAAGACTGAGTGACTGGAACCTTTCATTTTGTGTTCGAGCTAGCCTGAAGAAGGAAAATAAATTCCGAAACGTCGCGATAAGGCTTGAACAGTCCACTTTAAGGCCTCCATCAGTGTGGTGTATGATGTAGAGAGCCACAGAAATTTTCTAGAAGGTTCCAAAAATTGTTTTCTCCATCCAGACGATGTTGAGATCTCTTGAAGTCACAGAAACGTATTCCTCCATCCAAAACGATGTTGAGTTGTGTATAGTTAAATTACTGATTACTCTCTTGGGGGTTTAGAACGATTTCCTCCATCCATACAGATGTCGAGTTTTTTCAAAGATGTACTGCACCACACAACACCTAACCTTAACACCCATTTTGTTGTGCAAACCTAGTGGAAATAACCACAAATATTTTAGCCCCATTTTGGATTTTTTTTGCATTGACTCATGGACTCGGTCTGGCTTGGATCGGTCTTTAGTGGTCAGTGGACGGATGGACCGTGCACAACCAGGTTCAGACCTCAGGTCTGGGCCTTGGACGTTTCATTCCCCTAACCAGCCAGTGCCTCCGTCTCTGAGCTTTGGGCTGGTCCTTGCCGGGCCTTGTTTTAGTGAGTTGATGTGAAATATCAGTGCAACAAAATGGTAAATCACACCAAAATGGATCATGACGCACCAAAAAGTGCTGATATTTAGTGTTGGAACGTATGTGAGTGCAGACACGCCCCCTCAGAAACAGTATAAATAAGACTGAGTGACTGGAACCTTTCATTTTGTGTTCGAGCTAGCCTGAAGAAGGAAAATAAATTCCGAAACGTCGCGATAAGGCTTGAACAGTCCACTTTAAGGCCTCCATCAGTGTGGTGTATGATGTAGAGAGCCACAGAAATTTTCTAGAAGGTTCCAAAAATTGTTTTCTCCATCCAGACGATGTTGAGATCTCTTGAAGTCACAGAAACGTATTCCTCCATCCAAAACGATGTTGAGTTGTGTATAGTTAAATTACTGATTACTCTCTTGGGGGTTTAGAACGATTTCCTCCATCCATACAGATGTCGAGTTTTTTCAAAGATGTACTGCACCACACAACACCTAACCTTAACACCCATTTTGTTGTGCAAACCTAGTGGAAATAACCACAAATATTTTAGCCCCATTTTGGATTTTTTTTGCATTGACTCATGGACTCGGTCTGGCTTGGATCGGTCTTTAGTGGTCAGTGGACGGATGGACCGTGCACAACCAGGTTCAGACCTCAGGTCTGGGCCTTGGACGTTTCATTCCCCTAACCAGCCAGTGCCTCCGTCTCTGAGCTTTGGGCTGGTCCTTGCCGGGCCTTGTTTTAGTGAGTTGATGTGAAATATCAGTGCAACAAAATGGTAAATCACACCAAAATGGATCATGACGCACCAAAAAGTGCTGATATTTAGTGTTGGAACGTATGTGAGTGCAGACACGCCCCCTCAGAAACAGTATAAATAAGACTGAGTGACTGGAACCTTTCATTTTGTGTTCGAGCTAGCCTGAAGAAGGAAAATAAATTCCGAAACGTCGCGATAAGGCTTGAACAGTCCACTTTAAGGCCTCCATCAGTGTGGTGTATGATGTAGAGAGCCACAGAAATTTTCTAGAAGGTTCCAAAAATTGTTTTCTCCATCCAGACGATGTTGAGATCTCTTGAAGTCACAGAAACGTATTCCTCCATCCAAAACGATGTTGAGTTGTGTATAGTTAAATTACTGATTACTCTCTTGGGGGTTTAGAACGATTTCCTCCATCCATACAGATGTCGAGTTTTTTCAAAGATGTACTGCACCACACAACACCTAACCTTAACACCCATTTTGTTGTGCAAACCTAGTGGAAATAACCACAAATATTTTAGCCCCATTTTGGATTTTTTTTGCATTGACTCATGGACTCGGTCTGGCTTGGATCGGTCTTTAGTGGTCAGTGGACGGATGGACCGTGCACAACCAGGTTCAGACCTCAGGTCTGGGCCTTGGACGTTTCATTCCCCTAACCAGCCAGTGCCTCCGTCTCTGAGCTTTGGGCTGGTCCTTGCCGGGCCTTGTTTTAGTGAGTTGATGTGAAATATCAGTGCAACAAAATGGTAAATCACACCAAAATGGATCATGACGCACCAAAAAGTGCTGATATTTAGTGTTGGAACGTATGTGAGTGCAGACACGCCCCCTCAGAAACAGTATAAATAAGACTGAGTGACTGGAACCTTTCATTTTGTGTTCGAGCTAGCCTGAAGAAGGAAAATAAATTCCGAAACGTCGCGATAAGGCTTGAACAGTCCACTTTAAGGCCTCCATCAGTGTGGTGTATGATGTAGAGAGCCACAGAAATTTTCTAGAAGGTTCCAAAAATTGTTTTCTCCATCCAGACGATGTTGAGATCTCTTGAAGTCACAGAAACGTATTCCTCCATCCAAAACGATGTTGAGTTGTGTATAGTTAAATTACTGATTACTCTCTTGGGGGTTTAGAACGATTTCCTCCATCCATACAGATGTCGAGTTTTTTCAAAGATGTACTGCACCACACAACACCTAACCTTAACACCCATTTTGTTGTGCAAACCTAGTGGAAATAACCACAAATATTTTAGCCCCATTTTGGATTTTTTTTGCATTGACTCATGGACTCGGTCTGGCTTGGATCGGTCTTTAGTGGTCAGTGGACGGATGGACCGTGCACAACCAGGTTCAGACCTCAGGTCTGGGCCTTGGACGTTTCATTCCCCTAACCAGCCAGTGCCTCCGTCTCTGAGCTTTGGGCTGGTCCTTGCCGGGCCTTGTTTTAGTGAGTTGATGTGAAATATCAGTGCAACAAAATGGTAAATCACACCAAAATGGATCATGACGCACCAAAAAGTGCTGATATTTAGTGTTGGAACGTATGTGAGTGCAGACACGCCCCCTCAGAAACAGTATAAATAAGACTGAGTGACTGGAACCTTTCATTTTGTGTTCGAGCTAGCCTGAAGAAGGAAAATAAATTCCGAAACGTCGCGATAAGGCTTGAACAGTCCACTTTAAGGCCTCCATCAGTGTGGTGTATGATGTAGAGAGCCACAGAAATTTTCTAGAAGGTTCCAAAAATTGTTTTCTCCATCCAGACGATGTTGAGATCTCTTGAAGTCACAGAAACGTATTCCTCCATCCAAAACGATGTTGAGTTGTGTATAGTTAAATTACTGATTACTCTCTTGGGGGTTTAGAACGATTTCCTCCATCCATACAGATGTCGAGTTTTTTCAAAGATGTACTGCACCACACAACACCTAACCTTAACACCCATTTTGTTGTGCAAACCTAGTGGAAATAACCACAAATATTTTAGCCCCATTTTGGATTTTTTTTGCATTGACTCATGGACTCGGTCTGGCTTGGATCGGTCTTTAGTGGTCAGTGGACGGATGGACCGTGCACAACCAGGTTCAGACCTCAGGTCTGGGCCTTGGACGTTTCATTCCCCTAACCCTACGATAGAAGGATCATTAATAGAAAACAGTGGGAATACCTTTCAGGCCCTGCCGTGCCAAGGGAACGCAGGTTTTATCTTTTACCAAAGATCCACAAAGAAAGAAAAAAATGGAGCCTGCCGGGTAAAATACCACCCGGCAGGCCCATTGTATCGGATTGCAATAGCGAAACGTACAACACCGCAGAATTCATAGAGTACCACTTGAACCCTATTTCACAAAAGCATCCAAGCTATTTGAGAGACACGTACGACTTCATTGAGAAGACTAAAGACCTGAGGATTCCCACCTACGCCCTGCTCTTCACAATCGATGTCGACAGTCTCTACACGAACATCGAGACGGAGGCAGGATTGTCAGCCGTACGAGGGTGCATGAGTAAATTTCCCAATGGCAGTAGACCCGATGAGTATATCTTGAAACTACTGGAGATTAATTTGACCAAAAATGACTTTGAGTTTGATTCGAAATTCTTCCTCCAAACCAAGGGTACTGCCATGGGTAAGAAATTCGCACCCTCGTACGCCAACATTTTCATGGCGCACTGGGAAGAGACCGCGCTGGCGACGGCCATTTTGAAACCGTTTGCCTATTACCGATTTTTGGACGACATTTGGGGTGTCTGGGAGCATTCGAGGGAGGAGTTTATTAAATTTATTGAGCATCTGAACACACATCAGAAATCAATTACAGTTAAGTATGAATTGGACAGTAAAGAAGTTAACTTTTTGGATGTGGTCACTTATAAAGGCACTAAATTTGAGGAGAAAAACAAACTGGACTACCGGGTTTACTTTAAGGAAACAGACACTCACTGTCTTCTACACAAAAACAGTTTTCATCCCGGGCATACTTTTAAAGGGATACTGAAATCCCAGCTTTTAAGATTCCATCGAATTTGCTCGGAGGAAGAGGAATTCATAAAAGCTACAAAAACACTCTTCGGTGCATTGAAAGATAGAGGATACGGTAGAAGTTTTTTAAGATCCGTCCTCAGAAACTTCCTTAAATCCATAAGTGACCCCAAAGCGCCAACTCAAACGGGTGAAACTAAAATACTTCCCTTGGTGGCTTTTTATTCATTTCAGAGCAAACAACTTAATTCGACTGCTAAACAGAATTTCTCCAAATTTTTAGAAGACACAGAGATTTTACAAAGACATAAACCGATCGCGGCCTACAGAAGGAATAAAAACCTATTAGATGTTCTAGTGCACAGTAAAGTTAAAAGTAAAAGAACAACTGGGAAACAAAGACCGTGCAAGTACTATCTGGCTCTGAAATGGATAAAAAATGTAACCACGAAGCAAATTTATCAAGTCAACAGAACTCTCTCTCCAGACACCACTAATTGTGTCTACTTGATTTTCTGCACAAAGTGCAACAAACAGTATGTCGGACAAACTAAAAATGAGGTGAGAACAAGAATATACCAGCACACTCACAACATCATCCATAAAATCCACAAGCGCAGGTTTTTAATCCAACATTTCCTATTACATGGCCTCCCCTCTCTTAGAGCTACTATACTTCAAACTAACCCTTTGTGGTGTCTAAGGGACAGACTAAGAACAGAAAGACTTTGGATAAACAGACTCAACACTCTGTATCCAAGAGGATTGAATGAGGCCTGAGAAATGGGTGAGAGCCATTGAGGAGACTTGGATTCTTGACTTCTAAGATAGTGAGATTATTTATTATTATTGGTAAAGCAACATTATATTCACTGAGGGGAACAACAAAACATCCACTAACCTTACCCGTCACAGACCCACATAAGGGACCCTGGACTGACTGACCCCTACCATACCTAAAACCTACCCATTTCACCACTTACGGACACAACCCCACCGTCCCTAACCCTACCCTTTCCACCCCCCGACGTATCATTTTACCCCATCCATCCTAACCCTACCCATTCTACCCCTAATAAATTACATGGAGAACAACCCCACCGTCCCGAAACCTACCCTTTCCACCCCCCGACGTATCATTTGACCCCACCCATCCTAACCCTACCCGTTCTACCCCTAATAAATTACATGGAGAAGTATTACTCATAAGTATTAATAAATAATATAAAAACCTTAATAAATAGCACTACTATTATTAAAAAACAATACTCTTTCATACGTTTAGAAAATCTCACTATCTGTGGTTCAACGATAAAAAGACCAAATATATTGGTGGTGCAGCGATGGGCCTAGGCCGTGGGGGCAGGCCTCGGCTGAGTCGGGAGAGCGGCCAGAAGGAGTATTGAAGGACTGCGCATTACCAGAGCTGGACTGTGCTTCAGCTCTTGGATTTTTTCTAATCCTAACCAAGCCCGTGCCTCGCCTCTGGACTCTCTTGTCTTGGTCCGGGGTGGGCCCCACGGCCTGGACCCATTCTCACATTTCAAAACACTCATGAAAATTCATGGATAAGTTCTTAAAGAGATTCATTGGAGATATAATAGAACAAGGACACTTACAGGAAGGAAGTAATCTCACGACATACTGTTTTATGAATCCCTAATAACAACTAAAGGATCTTTTCATAACAATGGCAACTGAACACACAATAAGCTTGAGTTTCACAAAAACATCTAATAATTCATATAATAATTCATATAATACAACTAGAATAAAAACATAAACCTCCCTAGATGCAATCACTGGAACGTCATGCTACAAGATGGTGGACCTGAAAGACTAGGCCTCAAAACGGTGGATCACAGGAAATTAAGACAGCTATATATACAGACAACCAATTAATTCAATTGAAATTGAAGTAATTGGACACACCTGGAACACAATCCAACAACTTAATTACTCATACGTATTAATGTGGTTCCAAATTAATATCAATAAAGACAGATCTCCATGATTTAACAATGCATTTTATTAAAAATACACCCCAAACAAACATTTTTATGTGATTGCCATACGATACAAAGCTAAGACAATTCTCAAATAACCAAAACAGAGATTTGTTTACAAATTTGGACATGTACACCACCAAAAGAGCATGATGATATAAGAAAAACAGAGCCCAAGGGCAGAAAACAGTATGTTTACAGTTGAATACAATCTTTCAATCGACTCACATTTGAGGATAAAACAACTGGAAATTATATAAAGTATCCATACAATGTTCCAGTCTAGTGTACTACAGTTTAACATAGGGAGAAACAGTATTTCCGGTATCGCGATCGAGTGCAGCGTTCTAAAAACATAAAAAACACATGATGTGATGCAAAATGAATAAAGGGATTTTTGATACCTTTATTGGCGAAATTCATATTCATAAACATATATTAATTCATATTTTTCGGGATCGCGATCGAGGGCAGCGTTCTAAAATCATAAAAAACACATGATGTGATGCAGAATGAATAAAGGAATTTTTTGATACCTTTATTGGCGAAATTCATATTCATAAACATATATTTATTCAGGTTTTTGTGAAAAACCGGCGAGGGGAGGAGTCTCAGGAAGATGACGTCGCTGCAGACGATATATTGTAGCGGGGGCGAGCTCACAGCCATTCGTTCCGAATCGCTCGAGCCGTCAACATCTGACTCTCGTGTTTATGGTTGCAAATCTATAGATAAAGATACTCTACGACGCTTTTTACTGTAGCTAGCCTGAAGAAGAAGTGATCACACTTCGAAACGTCGCAGAGGCACAGAAAAAGCGTCTGTTTCAAATAGAGGAATTCCTTTTTCTTTCAACTTCTTTCATCTTACAATTTCATTTGAAAAAGACACTTTGTTTTTTTTTATATATATTTCTCATTTCTTACTGACTTCCTACCTCTTACAAAGCAGAGATGTATGATTATCAGGAATGCAGACAGAGGGGCGAAACACCTCGCACACGCATTTACTTAAATAATCCTCCAGCTTTTAGGGGAAGGGAGTTTTACTCTAAATCATATGTAGCACAACAAAGAGAGAACCGTCCCCAATATCCAAGACGGTGGGAGAATATGGACCCTAGATATAGGGATTTCCAGCAGAACGCCCGTCGTGGATGGAATGGGAGCGCTCTCTTCGACGCACGCACACAAGCCACCCTAACACACAGGGGGTCTAGAAACACGGGCAGGGGCGGACGCCGCCTGCCTACAATCTTTGACTTTGTTCAAAAAGAAATAAACACCAGATATGACAAATCTACTGAATATGACAAAACTTACACCGGACGTGACAACAGACACACTAAACTCGACCCTATAAACGCCAACCGTGACCTCAGATATAATAATGCAAATAGAACAAATATCAGACAACGAGAATCATTACAGATCATTCCTGAAGACGATTATAGAGATAGGATCTACGATCAGTTTGATGAAAGAGACACAATGCTGAGGAGACCGGATCAGTTGGTGCTTCAACTGAATCAGACAAAAAATAAAAACAATACCAAAAAATACAGAAAGGGTCGTAACAAAAATAAAAACAAAAACAGTGTCGGCATTTTGATAGAACCCGACTACCCACAACATGAGAGAGTTTCATCCAGATTCGACAGAAATATCTCTGAGAATCTTACTAGTAATCTCAACAGATTTAACAACCAGCAGAGATACAATGTGGATACCGACAGGTTCTATCGATATACAAACAGAAATGACCAACACTGCACTGGGGACAGATTTAGACTAGAACGGTACACAGAGTACGATGATCATGACTCTGAACCATTAGACTCCAGACCAAACAGAGCAAGACGTGAGGTCTACTATAACTCTGCTCGACCCACGGCTAGAATTGTTCATAACAAAGACTCACACAACACATACGACACACAAAGGGATAGAGGGAACCGTTTCCTCCCCAGAAACAACAACAGGGGGAGAGAGCGACAAAAAGAATCTAATACAGATAGAAACCCTGATTATATACCTCCTTCGCCCAGGTTAAAGCTCACCATGAAACTAATGTATGAGCTGATACGGGCTGTGCACCATTTGCATAATGTAACGACCAAAATCAAAGATAACACACCTACTGGGTTCCGAAAAATGGCCCAGTTTCTGATTGATACCATTAAACCAGCTGCCCCTTCTAAAAAAACAGAGGAGCTGTTAGAGGGTAACGCCAGAAACTGGCTACATAATACCCAGCTTATTTTAGAGGAACACTACGAGGCCCACGCACATGAAGTCCTATCAGAATTAAAAGAAAGAACCAATCAAGCGGATTGGAGACAAGCATTTGAGGTGGCTTCAAACTGGGCGAGAAAAAACTTCCGTGAGAGACTGAACGAAGAGGTGCTTGAAAAAGTGGAGGCCCTCTATGTTGTACAAATGAACACTGAAGCACAGACACACACGGGCACTAATAGACAAACGGAGACAGTAGTACAACAGACAACAAGACGGGAGAGGATTACTGTGGACGCACAGACCTCACCGCTGAACGTACCAGACCCCTCACGCACCCCTACGGGGAGGGGGGATTGGTCGTTTGATGCGGATGAGAACCCTCCCGAAGAGCCTCGACCACTTACACCTACGTCCACACCCGCCAGACGCCAAGAGCCCCTGGAGCAGAGAACCCTCAGAAGGGGTATTACTCAGGTATTGGTGGATTTAGAAAAATCGAATGAACCCGAGAGAGAGAGGGTGGTTGAGGAAAGGGATCAGACAGGGGCAGTCAACCCTAATATAGAGACACTAGAAAGAGTTTTGAATCAAAAAGAGGATGCGGTCGTGATAGATGATAATATAACCCCCCAGAAACACGTCCAGAAGAGAAAGCACACAGATGACCGACCGCCGATCTCAAAACCGTCTCTCACCAGGCTCATGGCTTCACCTTTCCTCTTTTCCGAAGACTCGGAGGAGTCTGAAGGGGCCTTGGCCCCGTGCTCGGCACTCTCGCTGTTTTTAAAAGAGGGACGGAGAGTGATAGAGGAAGGGAGTGACAGCGACTCAGAAGGAGAAAATCGGGGTAGCCGCATGCTGAATCAAGCCCTTCCTGAGGAACAGGAGAGATGCGAGCCTGTGAACACAACGAATAGACACATAAACACAAACAGGAAAAACCAAGATTGGAGTCTAACCCTCCAAAAAAAGTATGTAATAATAGGGGACTCCAATGTTTCTAAAATTAGAAATTTCAGTCATGCAAACCTACAGATAGACAGCTTCCCAGGAGCTAAGTTTCAGCATGCGGGTAACCTGATCGAGAAGGCCACCGTAACAGTACAGCCTGAGATGGTCATATTCTCCTTCGGTATAAACAACAGAACACAAAGGTGCGTACAGACTACCACCAAGGAAATACAGCGAACGTATAAGATGGCGAGAAACAGATTGCCTAGCGCTCGGCTGTATTTCCCGATCATCAATTACTCAGAACTACTGGTGTGGGAAGAAAGAGCGCACCTGGATGGAATAAACGAGTACATAAGACAAACTTTAATGTACCTAGAACAATTACCACATGACAGGTTCAAAGTGGGGCAGGATTTAATCCACTGGACCACAGAGACGGCCAAGGCCATTCTGGAACACTGGGCGCACCAGTTAAACTGGCCAGGTCCATCAGGCAAATAAACAGCACCGAGAAACTCATAGTGAATCTGACTGCTTCATTCCATCTCACAAAAACACAAGAATCACTCTTACTGAAAGGTCTGTCATTCGTACCGGCACCTAGAAATTTGAAAACGTTGAAGATCGAGTTACTAAAAGATTTACAAAAATACCACAGGAGGATCAAATTAGAGGCCTTCTTTGAGAAAAAGAAAAAGAAGAAAGAAAAGACCCCCTTCACCCTCGGATCGGACTGGACACCTCCTCTCTCCAGACTTCCCACGCAGGTCCATAAGATCATCGACGCCGACCTACAGGCGTTTCGACATCTGCACTGGAACTGGAGAGAGGAACCCAATCTGACCCGAGAAGAAGAAAGTGCCCTCAGTCTCCTTAAAAACAATACAGACATCGTCATCAAGCAAGCCGACAAAGGCAACGCTGTTGTGCTTTTAGATAAAAAAGACTATTTGTGGGAGGGAATGAAGCAGCTAGAGAACACGGATCATTATTCTCCTCTCGATAAACCTATCTACCCACAAACCAAACTTGAGGTGGGAGAGATACTTGAGGAGATGTACGATAGAAGGATCATTAATAGAAAACAGTGGGAATACCTTTCAGGCCCTGCCGTGCCAAGGGAACGCAGGTTTTATCTTTTACCAAAGATCCACAAAGAAAGAAAAAAATGGAGCCTGCCGGGTAAAATACCACCCGGCAGGCCCATTGTATCGGATTGCAATAGCGAAACGTACAACACCGCAGAATTCATAGAGTACCACTTGAACCCTATTTCACAAAAGCATCCAAGCTATTTGAGAGACACGTACGACTTCATTGAGAAGACTAAAGACCTGAGGATTCCCACCTACGCCCTGCTCTTCACAATCGATGTCGACAGTCTCTACACGAACATCGAGACGGAGGCAGGATTGTCAGCCGTACGAGGGTGCATGAGTAAATTTCCCAATGGCAGTAGACCCGATGAGTATATCTTGAAACTACTGGAGATTAATTTGACCAAAAATGACTTTGAGTTTGATTCGAAATTCTTCCTCCAAACCAAGGGTACTGCCATGGGTAAGAAATTCGCACCCTCGTACGCCAACATTTTCATGGCGCACTGGGAAGAGACCGCGCTGGCGACGGCCATTTTGAAACCGTTTGCCTATTACCGATTTTTGGACGACATTTGGGGTGTCTGGGAGCATTCGAGGGAGGAGTTTATTAAATTTATTGAGCATCTGAACACACATCAGAAATCAATTACAGTTAAGTATGAATTGGACAGTAAAGAAGTTAACTTTTTGGATGTGGTCACTTATAAAGGCACTAAATTTGAGGAGAAAAACAAACTGGACTACCGGGTTTACTTTAAGGAAACAGACACTCACTGTCTTCTACACAAAAACAGTTTTCATCCCGGGCATACTTTTAAAGGGATACTGAAATCCCAGCTTTTAAGATTCCATCGAATTTGCTCGGAGGAAGAGGAATTCATAAAAGCTACAAAAACACTCTTCGGTGCATTGAAAGATAGAGGATACGGTAGAAGTTTTTTAAGATCCGTCCTCAGAAACTTCCTTAAATCCATAAGTGACCCCAAAGCGCCAACTCAAACGGGTGAAACTAAAATACTTCCCTTGGTGGCTTTTTATTCATTTCAGAGCAAACAACTTAATTCGACTGCTAAACAGAATTTCTCCAAATTTTTAGAAGACACAGAGATTTTACAAAGACATAAACCGATCGCGGCCTACAGAAGGAATAAAAACCTATTAGATGTTCTAGTGCACAGTAAAGTTAAAAGTAAAAGAACAACTGGGAAACAAAGACCGTGCAAGTACTATCTGGCTCTGAAATGGATAAAAAATGTAACCACGAAGCAAATTTATCAAGTCAACAGAACTCTCTCTCCAGACACCACTAATTGTGTCTACTTGATTTTCTGCACAAAGTGCAACAAACAGTATGTCGGACAAACTAAAAATGAGGTGAGAACAAGAATATACCAGCACACTCACAACATCATCCATAAAATCCACAAGCGCAGGTTTTTAATCCAACATTTCCTATTACATGGCCTCCCCTCTCTTAGAGCTACTATACTTCAAACTAACCCTTTGTGGTGTCTAAGGGACAGACTAAGAACAGAAAGACTTTGGATAAACAGACTCAACACTCTGTATCCAAGAGGATTGAATGAGGCCTGAGAAATGGGTGAGAGCCATTGAGGAGACTTGGATTCTTGACTTCTAAGATAGTGAGATTATTTATTATTATTGGTAAAGCAACATTATATTCACTGAGGGGAACAACAAAACATCCACTAACCTTACCCGTCACAGACCCACATAAGGGACCCTGGACTGACTGACCCCTACCATACCTAAAACCTACCCATTTCACCACTTACGGACACAACCCCACCGTCCCTAACCCTACCCTTTCCACCCCCCGACGTATCATTTTACCCCATCCATCCTAACCCTACCCATTCTACCCCTAATAAATTACATGGAGAACAACCCCACCGTCCCGAAACCTACCCTTTCCACCCCCCGACGTATCATTTGACCCCACCCATCCTAACCCTACCCGTTCTACCCCTAATAAATTACATGGAGAAGTATTACTCATAAGTATTAATAAATAATATAAAAACCTTAATAAATAGCACTACTATTATTAAAAAACAATACTCTTTCATACGTTTAGAAAATCTCACTATCTGTGGTTCAACGATAAAAAGACCAAATATATTGGTGGTGCAGCGATGGGCCTAGGCCGTGGGGGCAGGCCTCGGCTGAGTCGGGAGAGCGGCCAGAAGGAGTATTGAAGGACTGCGCATTACCAGAGCTGGACTGTGCTTCAGCTCTTGGATTTTTTCTAATCCTAACCCTCTCTAAACCTAACCACCATAACCGCAGCATTTAAAAACCTAGCCGGTTCAACTCGAGGACTGCTATTTTTAAGGCTGGACCAAACCACACCCCTAAACTTAACCATCACAGACCCAACGATTATAATTTAACTATGACATTAACCGTCTTTGATAACATGGCAGTCTGGCTGAAACTGGACTTCATGACGGAACGCGATGCTGGGTCGGGATCGTCGGACTCTGAATTTCGAGCTGTGGTCTGGTGAGTACTGCTAAATTTAAGGCTGAACCAAACCACACCCTAAACTTAACCGTCACAGACCCAGCGGTTTAAAAACCTAGTCGGTGTAATTCTAACACAGCTAAATTTAAGGCTGAACCAAACCACACCCTAAACTTAACCGTCACAGACCCAGCGGTTTGCAAACCTAGTCGGTGTAATTCTAACACAGCTAAATTTAAGGCTGAACTAAAACACACCCTAAACTTAACAATCACAGACCCAATGATTATAATTTAACTATGACATTAACCGTCTTTGATAACATGGCAGTCTGGCTGAAACAATACTTTTTGGCAGAGCACGATGCTGGGTCGGGATTACCGGTCTGCGACCTTCGAGTTGTGGTCTGGTTCGCCGATCTGGAACAAGTTCAGTCAAGAACTTTGTGTTCTCATATCTACTTAGATCTAGATTGAGTGCTGGAACAAACTGCACTCTCAAGCTAACCGCCATAACCTCAGCAATTATGAACCCAGCCGGTTCAACTCGAGCACTGTGAAACTTAAGGGTGAAAAAATTCAGAGCCTAAATTTAACCAAAAACATAACTTTCACTTTTTTAGGCCCAATGCTTAGACAAGCACAGCTCCTAGACCGGAGATGATCTCATGCGATATGGTATAGTCTGACAAGCGTGGGCCCGTGCACCTTTCCCTCAGTCTCCCTATCCCAAACCGGCCTAGACGAGGGCTAGGTTGGGGGGAGCTGTTGTACTTTTCCAAACCTAACCCAAGCCAGAGCCATCGGACTAGACATACCATCTTACGTAAAAGATCCTATTATGGGCCTCTGTCATTGTTCTAATTGAATATCTTTGATTGAATCACTCCTTCCCGTGCCTCCTTTTCTCCGCCATTGGGAGAGGAGGAGATGGGACAGGGGGGCAAACCCAGGCCCAGACAGGCTTGGTGGGAGGTGCGTGGCCCAGACAGGCCTAGTCACCTCCTGGTTTGCTTTAAATTGAAACTCTTAAACCTTGAGTAGTAATCTTTTGAGGGGTTTTTGTATTTTATTTATTTATTTATTATTATTATTATTATTATTATCTTTACATATTATATTTTTAGGTACATGATTATTAACATGCTAATTTTAACATACTGGTACCTTTAAATATAAATCTGTTAAATAGTTCATTCTATTTAATATTTACAGTTTTTTTCTATTTTTGATCTATATTATTAGCATGCTAACTTCAATGTACCAATATCTTTAAATAGTCATCTGTTAGCTTATTTAATTTTTTAGGATATTATCAAAATACTCGTTTTAACATATGATACCTTTTAATAGTAAACTTTAAAGATTTTGATATTTATTTCACAATATATATATATGTGTTTTATATTTTAAGTAATTTTAAACTAAGAAAAGTATACATAAAACCCCATGAAAGTAAGACTAGAAACGTGTTTGAAGCAGCAAATTTGCACACTTAGTGTTTTAAGGCCGAAAAACACGATGATCCTTCGGTTTTCTACTGAAGAGACTGTCTTGAATATTTCCCTCACTCTAAATACGTTGAGGGAGCAGGAAAGAATAACAGCAAACAATGCCTTCCTGTAACAAGTATGGTCTTTGAAACATGACTGTTTGGCTGAAACAAAACTTTCTTGGCAGAGCACGATGCTGGGTCGGGATTATCGGACTGCAGCTTTCGAGTTGTGGTCTGGTTCGCCGATCTGGAACAAGTTCAGTCAAGAACTTTGTGTTCTCATATCTACTTAGATCTAGATTGAGTGCTGGAACAAACTGCACTCTCAAGCTAACCGCCATAACCTCAGCAATTATGAACCCAGCCGGTTCAACTCGAGCACTGTGAAACTTAAGGGTGAAAAAATTCAGAGCCTAAATTTAACCAAAAACATAACTTTCACTTTTTTAGGCCCAATGCTTAGACAAGCACAGCTCCTAGACCGGAGATGATCTCATGCGATATGGTATAGTCTGACAAGCGTGGGCCCGTGCACCTTTCCCTCAGTCTCCCTATCCCAAACCGGCCTAGACGAGGGCTAGGTTGGGGGGAGCTGTTGTACTTTTCCAAACCTAACCCTAACCTATCCTCTAATGAGGTGAGAACAAGAATATACCAGCACACTCACAACATCATCCATAAAATCCACAAGCGCAGGTTTTTAATCCAACATTTCCTATTACATGGCCTCCCCTCTCTTAGAGCTACTATACTTCAAACTAACCCTTTGTGGTGTCTAAGGGACAGACTAAGAACAGAAAGACTTTGGATAAACAGACTCAACACTCTGTATCCAAGAGGATTGAATGAGGCCTGAGAAATGGGTGAGAGCCATTGAGGAGACTTGGATTCTTGACTTCTAAGATAGTGAGATTATTTATTATTATTGGTAAAGCAACATTATATTCACTGAGGGGAACAACAAAACATCCACTAACCTTACCCGTCACAGACCCACATAAGGGACCCTGGACTGACTGACCCCTACCATACCTAAAACCTACCCATTTCACCACTTACGGACACAACCCCACCGTCCCTAACCCTACCCTTTCCACCCCCCGACGTATCATTTTACCCCATCCATCCTAACCCTACCCATTCTACCCCTAATAAATTACATGGAGAACAACCCCACCGTCCCGAAACCTACCCTTTCCACCCCCCGACGTATCATTTGACCCCACCCATCCTAACCCTACCCGTTCTACCCCTAATAAATTACATGGAGAAGTATTACTCATAAGTATTAATAAATAATATAAAAACCTTAATAAATAGCACTACTATTATTAAAAAACAATACTCTTTCATACGTTTAGAAAATCTCACTATCTGTGGTTCAACGATAAAAAGACCAAATATATTGGTGGTGCAGCGATGGGCCTAGGCCGTGGGGGCAGGCCTCGGCTGAGTCGGGAGAGCGGCCAGAAGGAGTATTGAAGGACTGCGCATTACCAGAGCTGGACTGTGCTTCAGCTCTTGGATTTTTTCTAATCCTAACCCTAACCCTAACCCTAACCTAATTTTCTAGAAGGTTCCAAAAATTGTTTTCTCCATCCAGACGATGTTGAGATCTCTTGAAGTCACAGAAACGTATTCCTCCATCCAAAACGATGTTGAGTTGTGTATAGTTAAATTACTGATTACTCTCTTGGGGGTTTAGAACGATTTCCTCCATCCATACAGATGTCGAGTTTTTGCAAAGATGTACTGCACCACACAACACCTAACCTTAACACCCATTTTGTTGTGCAAACCTAGTGGAAATAACCACAAATATTTTAGCCCCATTTTGGATTTTTTTGCATTGACTCATGGACTCCGTCTGGCTTGGATCGGTCTTTAGTGGTCAGTGGACGGATGGACCGTGCACAACCAGGTTCAGGCCTCAGGTCTGGACCTTGGACGTTTCATTCCCCTAACCTCTAAATCTAACCCTAACCCTAACCCTACTCGTGGCTCTGGGGACAGCTGCCGCTTATGAAGAACGACTAACATGGCCTTAAAAACACGACCTCTGCTGCATTGGCCGGGAATCGGACCCGGGTCTCCCGCGTGGCAGGCGAGAATTCTACCACTGAACCACCAATGCTCTATTTCTGCAAGAATTCTACGAATTTATGTGGAAAATGCATCTCTTCAACTGGGTAATATCGACCAATGCTAAAGCTGAACAACTGACAGACAAACTGATCAAGTTCCATGGGTATTTGATGAACTGATTTGAGCAAAAGTGTCTCTGAGCAAAGGGGAGTGGGGGAGGTCAATATCAAAAGTGAGAGGCGTTAACTTCTGTGGCCACCAGCTCCCTTAAGAACCACAGGGCACCTCAGCCTCCTGGACTGCACCAGATTTGTCAGTTCTTGCTGGGAGTCATTACCCTGCTCTTCCAACAAGCCACTGTCCAACTGTGACCTTGTACCGCTGTCTTGGGGATCTTACATTACTTACCTTGCAGTTTATTCCACTTTCATGCAGGTCAGCATTGACCCTGGACATTTTTCTTCTGGTGTTTTTTAGAGACAACAAACAGGTCAGTTTACTCTCATTGGTTTCTTTAAGCCTGACCTTTCTTGCCTGCAGCCTTTTTATTGCCTTCAGGAGTTTTTCACAGGTGCATGAGCCATAATTGCTTGTACTTCGTTGAACAAGCATGGAAAAGCATTGTCTAGAGTGCTTCCACTAGTTCCCTGTAAAACACTGATAAGTTGCCCACTTCTAAAGTAGCAAGATACACTGCTAAGCTTTTGCTGGGAATCGAACCTGGGTCTCCTGCGCGGGAAACAACAACTCTGACATTCAACCACCAGTGAGTGAAGCTGCGCTGTGCTCGTGGCTCTGGGGACAGCTGCCGCTTATGAAGAACGACTAACATGGCCTTAAAAACACAACCTTTGCTGCATTGGCCGGGAATCGGACCCGGGTCTCCCGCGTGGCAGGCGAGATTTCTACCACTGAACCACCAATGCTCTATTTCTGCAAGAATTCTACGAATTTATGTGGAAAATGCATCTCTTCAACCGGGTAATATCGACCAATGCTAAACCTGAACAACTGACAGACAAACTGATCAAGTTCCATGGGTATTTGATGAACTGATATGAGCAAAAGTGTCTCTGAGCAAAGGGGAGTGGGGGAGGTCAATATCAAAAGTGAGAGGCGTTAACTTCTGTGGCCACCAGCTCCCTTAAGAACCACAGGGCACCTCAGCCTCCTGGACTGCACCAGATTTGTCAGTTCTTGCTGGGAGTCATTACCCTGCTCTTCCAACAAGCCACTGTCCAACTGTGACCTTGTAGCGCTGTCTTGGGGATCTTACATTACTTACCTTGCAGTTTATTCCACTTTCATGCAGATCAGCATTGACCCCCTGGACATTTTTCTTCTGGTGTTTTTTAGAGACAACAAACAGGTCAGTTTACTCTCATTGGTTTCTTTAAGCCTGACCTTTCTTGCCTGCAGCCTTTTTATTGCCTTCAGGAGTTTTTCACAGGTGCATGAGCCATAATTGCTTGTACTTCGTTGAACAAGCATGGAAAAGCATTGTCTAGAGTGCTTCCACTAGTTCCCTGTAAAACACTGATAAGTTGCCCACTTCTAAAGTAGCAAGATACACTGCTTTGCTTCTGCTGGGAATCGAACCTGGGTCTAATGCGTGGGAAACAACATCTCTGACATTCAGCCACCAGTGAGTGAAGCTGCGCTGTGCTCATGGCTCTGGGGACAGCTGCCGCTTATGAAGAACGACTAACATGGCCTTAAAAACACGACCTCTGCTGCATTGGCCGGGAATCGGACCCGGGTCTCCCGCGTGGCAGGCGAGAATTCTACCACTGAACCACCAATGCTCTATTTCTGCAAGAATTCTACGAATTTATGTGGAAAATGCATCTCTTTAACTGGGTAATATCGACCAATGCTAAAGCTGAACAACTGACAGACAAACTGATCAAGTTCCATGGGTATTTGATGAACTGATATGAGCAAAAGTGTCTCTGAGCAAAGGGGAGTGGGGGAGGTCAATATCAAAAGTGAGAGGCGTTAACTTCTGTGGCCACCAGCTCCCTTAAGAACCACAGGGCACCTCAGCCTCCTGGACTGCACCAGATTTGTCAGTTCTTGCTGGGAGTCATTACCCTGCTCTTCCAACAAGCCACTGTCCAACTGTGACCTTGTAGCGCTGTCTTGGGGATCTTACATTACTTACCTTGCAGTTTATTCCACTTTCATGCAGGTAAGCATTGACCCTGGACATTTTTCTTCTGGTGTTTTTTAGAGACAACAAACAGGTCAGTTTACTCTCACTGGTTTCTTTAAGCATGACCTTTCTTGCCTGCAGCCTTTTTATTGCCTTCAGGAGTTTTTCACAGGTGCATGAGCCATAATTGCTTGTACTTCGTTGAACAAGCATGGAAAAGCATTGTCTAGAGTGCTTCCACTAGTTCCCTGTAAAACACTGATAAGTTGCCCACTTCTAAAGTAGCAAGATACACTGCTTTGCTTCTGCTGGGAATCGAACCTGGGTCTCCTGCGCGGGAAACAACAACCTTGACATTCAGCCACCAGTGAGTGAAGCTGCGCTGTACTCGTGGCTCTGGGGACAGCTGCCGCTTATGAAGAACGACTAACATGGCCTTAAAAACACGACCTCTGCTGCATTGGCCAGGAATCGGACCCGGGTCTCCCGCATGGCAGGCGAGAATTCTACCACTGAACCACCAATGCTCTATTTCTGCCTGAATTCTACGAATTTATGTGGAAAATGCATCTCTTCAACTGGGTAATATCGACCAATGCTAAAGCTGAACAACTGACAGACAAACTGATCAAGTTCCATGGGTATTTGATGAACTGATATGAGCAAAAGTGTCTCTGAGCAAAGGGGAGTGGGGGAGGTCAATATCAAAAGTGAGAGGCGTTAACTTCTGTGGCCACCAGCTCCCTTAAGAACCACAGGGCACCTCAGCCTCCTGGACTGCACCAGATTTGTCAGTTCTTGCTGGGAGTCATTACCCTGCTCTTCCAACAAGCCACTGTCCAACTGTGACCTTGTAGCGCTGTCTTGGGGATCTTACATTACTTACCTTGCAGTTTATTCCACTTTCATGCAGGTCAGCATTGACCCTGGACATTTTTCTTCTGGTGTTTTTTAGAGACAACAAACAGGTCAGTTTACTCTCACTGGTTTCTTTAAGCATGACCTTTCTTGCCTGCAGCCTTTTTATTGCCTTCAGGAGTTTTTCACAGGTGCATGAGCCATAATTGCTTGTACTTCGTTGAACAAGCATGGAAAAGCATTGTCTAGAGTGCTTCCACTAGTTCCCTGTAAAACACTGATAAGTTGCCCACTTCTAAAGTAGCAAGATACACTGCTAAGCTTTTGCTGGGAATCGAACCTGGGTCTCCTGCGCGGGAAACAACAACTCTGACATTCAGCCACCAGTGAGTGAAGCTGCGCTGTACTCGTGGCTCTGGGGACAGCTGCCGCTTATGAAGAACGACTAACATGGCCTTAAAAACACGACCTCTGCTGCATTGGCCAGGAATCGGACCCGGGTCTCCCGCGTGGCAGGCGAGAATTCTACCACTGAACCACCAATGCTCTATTTCTGCAAGAATTCTACGAATTTATGTGGAAAATGCATCTCTTCAACTGGGTAATATCGACCAATGCTAAAGCTGAACAACTGACAGACAAACTGATCAAGTTCCATGGGTATTTGATGAACTGATATGAGCAAAAGTGTCTCTGAGCAAAGGGGAGTGGGGGAGGTCAATATCAAAAGTGAGAGGCGTTAACTTCTGTGGCCACCAGCTCCCTTAAGAATCACAGGGCACCTCAGCCTCCTGGACTGCACCAGATTTGTCAGTTCTTGCTGGGAGTCATTACCCTGCTCTTCCAACAAGCCACTGTCCAACTGTGACCTTGTAGCGCTGTCTTGGGGATCTTACATTACTTACCTTGCAGTTTATTCCACTTTCATGCAGATCAGCATTGACCCCCTGGACATTTTTCTTCTGGTGTTTTTTAGAGACAACAAACAGGTCAGTTTACTCTCATTGGTTTCTTTAAGCCTGACCTTTCTTGCCTGCAGCCTTTTTATTGCCTTCAGGAGTTTTTCACAGGTGCATGAGCCATAATTGCTTGTACTTCGTTGAACAAGCATGGAAAAGCATTGTCTAGAGTGCTTCCACTAGTTCCCTGTAAAACACTGATAAGTTGCCCACTTCTAAAGTAGCAAGATACACTGCTTTGCTTCTGCTGGGAATCGAACCTGGGTCTCCTGCGCGGGAAACAACAACTCTGACATTCAGCCACCAGTGAGTGAAGCTGCGCTGTACTCGTGGCTCTGGGGACAGCTGCCGCTTATGAAGAACGACTAACATGGCCTTAAAAACACGACCTCTGCTGCATTGGCCGGGAATCGGACCCGGGTCTCCCGCGTGGCAGGCGAGAATTGTACCACTGAACCACCAATGCTCTATTTCTGCAAGAATTCTACGAATTTATGTGGAAAATGCATCTCTTCAACTGGGTAATATCGACCAATGCTAAAGCTGAACAACTGACAGACAAACTGATCAAGTTCCATGGGTATTTGATGAACTGATATGAGCAAAAGTGTCTCTGAGCAAAGGGGAGTGGGGGAGGTCAATATCAAAAGTGAGAGGCGTTAACTTCTGTGGCCACCAGCTCCCTTAAGAACCACAGGGCACCTCAGCCTCCTGGACTGCACCAGATTTGTCAGTTCTTGCTGGGAGTCATTACCCTGCTCTTCCAACAAGCCACTGTCCAACTGTGACCTTGTAGCGCTGTCTTGGGGATCTTACATTACTTACCTTGCAGTTTATTCCACTTTCATGCAGATCAGCATTGACCCCCTGGACATTTTTTCTTCTGGTGTTTTTTAGAGACAACAAACAGGTCAGTTTACTCTCATTGGTTTCTTTAAGCCTGACCTTTCTTGCCTGCAGCCTTTTTATTGCCTTCAGGAGTTTTTCACAGGTGCATGAGCCATAATTGCTTGTACTTCGTTGAACAAGCATGGAAAAGCATTGTCTAGAGTGCTTCCACTAGTTCCCTGTAAAACACTGATAAGTTGCCCACTTCTAAAGTAGCAAGATACACTGCTTTGCTTCTGCTGGGAATCGAACCTGGGTCTCCTGCGCGGGAAACAACAACTCTGACATTCAGCCACCAGTGAGAGAAGCTGCGCTGTGCTCGTGGCTCTGGGACAGCTGCCGCTTATGAGGAACGACTAACATGGCCTTAAAAACACGACCTCTGCTGCATTGGCCGGGAATCGGACCCGGGTCTCCCGCGTGGCAGGCGAGAATTCTACCACTGAACCACCAATGCTCTATTTCTGCAAGAATTCTACGAATTTATGTGGAAAATGCATCTCTTCAACTGGGTAATATCGACCAATGCTAAAGCTGAACAACTGACAGACAAACTGATCAAGTTCCATGGGTATTTGATGAACTGATATGAGCAAAAGTGTCTCTGAGCAAAGGGGAGTGGGGGAGGTCAATATCAAAAGTGAGAGGCGTTAACTTCTGTGGCCACCAGCTCCCTTAAGAACCACAGGGCACCTCAGCCTCCTGGACTGCACCAGATTTGTCAGTTCTTGCTGGGAGTCATTACCCTGCTCTTCCAACAAGCCACTGTCCCAACTGTGACCTTGTACCGCTGTCTTGGGATCTTACATTACTTACCTTGCAGTTTATTCCACTTTCATGCAGGTCAGCATTGACCCTGGACATTTTTCTTCTGGTGTTTTTTAGAGACAACAAACAGGTCAGTTTACTCTCATTGGTTTCTTTAAGCATGACCTTTCTTGCCTGCAGCCTTTTTATTGCCTTCAGGAGTTTTTCACAGGTGCATGAGCCATAATTGCTTGTACTTCGTTGAACAAGCATGGAAAAGCATTGTCTAGAGTGCTTCCACTAGTTCCCTGTAAAACACTGATAAGTTGCCCACTTCTAAAGTAGCAAGATACACTGCTTTGCTTCTGCTGGGAATCGAACCTGGGTCTCCTGCGCGGGAAACAACAACTCTGACATTCAGCCACCAGTGAGTGAAGCTGCGCTGTACTCGTGGCTCTGGGACAGATGCCGCTTATGAAGAACGACTAACATGGCCTTAAAAACACGACCTCTGCTGCATTGGCCGGGAATCGGACCCGGGTCTCCCGCGTGGCAAGCGAGAATTCTACCACTGGAACCACCAATGCTCTATTTCTGCATGAATTCTACGAATTTATGTGGAAAATGCATCTCTTCAACTGGGTAATATCGACCAATGCTAAAGCTGAACAACTGACAGACAAACTGATCAAGTTCCATGGGTATTTGATGAACTGATATGAGCAAAAGTGTCTCTGAGCAAAGGGGAGTGGGGGAGGTCAATATCAAAAGTGAGAGGCGTTAACTTCTGTGGCCACCAGCTCCCTTAAGAACCACAGGGCACCTCAGCCTCCTGGACTGCACCAGATTTGTCAGTTCTTGCTGGGAGTCATTACCCCTGCTCTTCCAACAAGACCACTGTCCAACTGTGACCTTGTAGCGCTGTCTGGGGGATCTTAAATACTTACCTTGCAGTTTATTCCACTTTCATGCAGGTCAGCATTGACCCTGGACATTTTTCTTCTGGTGTTTTTTAGAGACAACAAACAGGTCAGTTTACTCTCATTGGTTTCTTTAAGCCTGACCTTTCTTGCCTGCAGCCTTTTTATTGCCTTCAGGAGTTTTTCACAGGTGCATGAGCCATAATTGCTTGTACTTCGTTGAACAAGCATGGAAAAGCATTGTCTAGAGTGCTTCCACTAGTTCCCTGTAAAACACTGATAA
>NW_020526738.1:0-95000 GCF_003368295.1 Carassius auratus
ACAGACTATCTTTCTCTTATAATATAATAAAACTCAAAGACTTTTTGGAGTTATGAAGGATGCAGTACTACTCTATAGGTACTCAAAGATTAACAGTATATTGAGTGAAAATGAGCATTTCACCCCCCCCGTTTAAGGCTTATCATTTGTAAGTCACTCTGTGATAGAACCAGTTTTCTTATTAATTTCTGTAAATCAAGACACTGTCAACCATTCAGGCTGCTCCCACAGAGAAACAGAAAAAGGCTGTAAAATGTTTTGCCACACGTCCCAAACACTATGGCCTGTCACGCTAAAAGAAAGAAAGTTATTTTGTGAATAACTTCATGACTAAATTACACACTTCAAATTTCTGGTCAGTATAAAAGGACTTGAATAACTTGATCTTAAACAGTGAATTGTATGCTGTGCACCATATACACTGTTAGCAATTGATGTAATTTTACAATATATTTTACAACCATAGATTGTATTCATGGTTTTTATTGTAAATGCAAATGCATGATGGGAAATTGATGGACAGTCCTGTAATATTATTGTAACTACACTGTAGAAGCATTATTTTACGGAAACCACAAAGCATTGTGGGATAGCATAAAAACTGGTACTTTCATATTCTTTCTAACATAAAAAGTCCAGTTTTCTTAACGTTAAAATAAACTTTTTAAAAGGTTTGATGTTTCTCAAACATTCTTTCAACTTAATTTTGATTTAAAAATTCAACATTCTAGGAACATTGATTTGTAACATTGCAAGAACATAAAAAGGTCCAGTTTCCATTTTAGTGTAATGTTATTTTAAGGTTAGTAAAATGTTCCTGCAACATTCTCTCAGTCATTCAAACACCTGGTGTGATCAAGCAAGAAAGAAAGAGAAATAAGAACACAAACTACAACTTTCTTCAGCCACAGTCTTAGGTGAACTGAAGATACAAGACTTTAAATCTCTCAAGATCTGAATAAACAACTCCACAAACAGCATTACCAGCTTCACTTGTAGTAATACTAACCAGAATGATTTTATTTCTGTCATGCATCTACAGAAGTTCTTATTGAGAATTCACAGAGTTAGGATGTTGATGTCTTAATTAAAATGTTTTTTAGACCCTCAACTTTTGTTGCAATACTTTTTTCTGCAGTTGCAGTTGTTTCCAGAAAACATTTCTGCATATGTAAAGCAGATCAACAAGTCTGTTTTAATAACAACCAACTGACTGCACTAAAATGGTTAAAATGACCAAACTGATATAACAATAAATAATTTGAAACACTGTTGCGGTTCGTCCACTGATGTTTAACAGTGAATAAACATCGTTTTTGCTAACTTTTTGTTAAAAACATGTTTTAGATTATTTATACACTCACAGACATCAACATTTGGCGTATTAAACACAACAATGGTGACAAGTTTCATGCCAGCATACAAAACATGTTCATGGCTTCCAGCCATTTGTTGTGTTTAATACGCCAAATGTTGATGCCTGTGACTTATCTTTATATCAGTTGGGTCATTTAAACCATTTTAGTGCAGTCAGTTGGTTGTCATTAAAACAGACTTGTTGATCTGCTTTAAATGTGTAGAAAAGTTTTCTGAAAACAACAGCAAAAAAAAAAGCATTGCAGCCAAAGTTGAGGGTCTAGAGCACAACTGAAGCAAACCCTGATCTGTATGATGGTGATCTCAAAATAACATTTTAATTAAGACATCAACATCTTAACCTCTGTGAATTCTCCATAAGAACTTCTGTAGATGCATGACAGAAATAAAATCATTCTGGTTAGTATTACTACAAGTGCAGCTGGTAATACTGTTTGTGGAATTGTTTATTCAGATCTTGAGAGATTTAAAGTCTTGTATCTTCAGTTCACCTAAGACTGTGGCTGAACAAAGTTGTAGTTTGTGTTCTTATTTCTCTTTCTTTCTTGCTTGATCACACCAGGTGTTTGAATGACTGAGAGAATGTTGCAGGAACATTTTACTAACCTTAAAATAACATTATACTAATATGGAAACTGGACCTTTTTATGTTCTTGGAATGTTACAAATCAACGTTCCTAGAATGTTGAATTTTTAAATCAAAATTAAGTTGAAAGAATGTTTGAGAAACATCATACCTTTTAAAAAGTTTCTTTTGACGTTAAGAAAACTGGACTTTTTATGTTTGAAAGAATATGAAAGTACCAGTTTTAATGCTATCCCACAATGCTTTGTGGTGTCTGTAAAATAATGCTTCTACAGTGTAGTTACAATAATATTACAGGACTGTCCATCAATTTCCCATCATGCATTTGCATTTACAATAAAAACCATGAATACAGTTAATTGTTGTAAAATATATTGTAAAATTACATCAATTGCTAACAGTGCAGGAGTTTCCTGTAAAAATGCAATACATTTTTAGCAGTGTACTTAGTCGGTAGACATTTGATATTAAGAGTGAAATCACTTACCATTACATTTTCATACACAGGTTCAGTCGACTCAACATCATAGTCATTAAGTCTGTCATCATGAGCTCTGGAATAATTCATCTTTGCCATTAAAGATGAAAAATAGAGAGAATAGAGAAAGCATTGACAAATAGTTGATAATTATAATGATCTATAACAATAACCATATTTGTGTCCACAAAAATGAACTGACTATAATGATAACTTACTATTACATTCTCATACAAACTTCCAGTCGTATCAACATCAGATACTTTGTATCTGTCATCCTCAGGTCTGGAATGATCCATCTTTGACTTTGAAGAAGCAGATATATTAGTAAAGATTAAATATGTAACCATTGTTAATAAACAAATTACAACTGCATTCAGACTTTCAGTGTTTTAGATACTACACTGCTCAAAAATAAAGGGAACATTTGATGTTTTATTAACGAGGTTTGGGAGGAGTGCGTCAGATACTTAGCCTAATCAAAACTGGTGGAACACAATCAAGTTAATAAACACCATAGTATAGATACAGCTGACTTATCCATTGACGGTTTAGCAACATCCTTCCTCCACCTCATCTCCTCTATTCGCGTTCATTTTACAATTAAACAGTGAGGGGGGTACTCAAGGTTCGGGCTATTCCCGAGCTTGGAGCCCTTTACTAGACAACAATTATACTGTATGTAAGCGTGGTCTTGTGAAATCATCACAGTATAACAAGTCAGTAAAACTTCAGGGATATCAATCTGTCCAGTTAGGCTTGCCACACTCTAGACAATATTCAGATCTTAACCCATTTTAAAGACATGGGAGACAACAGACATGAAGACGGTTTCAACCGATTTTTAGCCTTAGTAAGGCCAAGTAATCCTCTGAAAGTGCACACTAGACAATTTGACCAGACTCCAAGATCACACATTTGCTGATTGTTAAAATGATTTCACAGTGACACAAGATCTCATGGAGACTCACAAGATCAAACATGACTAGAGAAGAAAAACAAATGGAGAATAATCTACATTGTCAGCTGGCTACCCTAGTGCATGTTCTGCATAGGCAGAGAGTGAACCAACTCCAGCGTAAGACTAAAAGCAGCCAAATGTATTAACAGGGTGGCCACCACTAACAAAATCATGGCCACTCCTTTGGCCACCCCACTCAAAACTGCAGTTTTTGTCCATTTTTTTTCTTGACAAGAAATGCATTTATTTAAATGCTGAACTGCCGCATCTCTTTAGGCTATGACCACATCAAACGGGAGAATTTTCAGATGCACACTTGAGCTTCACTTGAGCATCAAATAAGAGCGGAAAAGCTACAGCAGCCAAATCAGCTTCAGTAGAACAACTGTGAACTGTGGTCTGATGAGATATTGTTAGACTATTTGTCAGATTTATTTATGTATTTTTTTATTTATTGCACAAATAAATGTGAGCACAGTGCACTTATACTAGCAAATATGGGGAAATTTAAATATTTAAATGCATAAAAAAAACAAATTTTATATTCTGGCATTTATCACTGTTGACTTCGGCCTTTTTCAAATTTTCATCACTACGCATGCCTCATGCAGTGTTGGAGAGCAATCATTTGGGAGTTTCTAGAAACTGAATAAACAATAAAGTTATTGTGAGCCCCTTTATTAAAATACCTGGAGGTGAGGAATAATACAAAAATTGTCATATTCACCCAGTTTTTGATGTAATTACAGGTAAGTAGAAATTAATTGTACTTAGTTGTGTTTAAGCACTAAAACCATTCAGTACATTATAATCCATTTCTGAGCCACCCCAAACTGTTTGCTGGTCCCTCCCTGGCCAACCCATAAAAAACATCCTGGCTCCGCCACTATATATTAAACATAAAACATGTCTTTTTGGGAAAGAACTAGTCATGTAGGGTAAAAATACTTTTTTGTATTAACGGGACATAATGTGTATTTAACAAAATTACAATTTAATAATAACACCAAAAATCTATAATTATTATAATGTTTCCTTTCCACGATTATTCAAAATTATATAAATTATATATAGAGAGTGACATTTTCACTAACATTGACCTATCGCGAGTTTAAGCACTGTTAAGATTCAAGATTCAAGAAGTTATTCTTATAGTTATTGTTTCGGCTGATTTACTCAAAATAAATAAATGAATAAATAAATAAATAAAAATGGAAATGAATGGATGAATGAATTAATGGAAAACAGCCAGGGATGACAAGACAGCAGTATATCACAGTCACCGGAAACACCAGAGCCAGAGCCCTGCTCACCAGACACATTATCCCTCTCTCCAGCACTACTAAGCTTCTCAAAGAAAATAGAGGAACTGGTGTATGCTGGGACCAAACTCTACCACTCTTTCAATGCAAGGCTGCAGATATCAACCAAATATCAAAGGGCTCCCCAACCAACAAAGCCTGTGTGCCCACCTCGACCTTCTCGTCCTGTGAGAGATCTCTTGCACCTCCATCTGCTGTAGGTGAACCATAAACAACTGATAGCAGCTCTCAGTTATATGTGTCGGGTCACTGCTATAATAGCAGCAACATTCACAAATGTTTACAGAACAAGCAGGAACCCAGTGTCCCTATTGCTTTCTGTAACACCAGGCCAGCAGAGGGAGCGCTCACCTGAGTTTACCTGTGAGCTCTTCATTTGCAGCTACTTCCTGTTTGGCTGCCATATTAATTTGGCCACCACATTGCATCTTTGCGAAGTATTGCCAGTTTACCCTGCCTTACCAAGCGTTTGATTCACTGTCTAATTTTCCTGTGCATGACCAGTTTTCTGTTTCTGTTCACTACACTTTTAGATTGCATTTTTGCATGCTTCCTTGTGTATGACTTCGCTACTTGCCATTGCTGACACTGAGTTTGGATTTGTGGAACTGTTTAATAAACCCTGCATATGGATTCTACTTCAGCTTCATTATTTTTTATTTTATTTTTTTATTAAAATTGGCTCAGCTTATATTCAAACCATGCTGGCAAAAAAATATACTGAATTCAAGTTGGTTAATCCAGCTAGAGTTGAATAACATGTGAACAAATTTGATGGAGAGCATGGCCAAATGGACATGAGACTATATCCCGGCAATGCTTTAGCATTTTCAAACCAAACTTGGGGTGCTTCTCATTTCTTAATTGTTCGTCCTTGTTACCTTTCCTCACTACATTTCCTTGTGTCTTAGCCCCACCCACCCTTAGGATATAACGAAAGGATAACAGAATACAAGGAATGGAAATGAGGATGGAGAAATCAAAGGAGGAACATTGGAATTTTCTTGACATCAGAGCATCATCAGCTGCGCTAAAGTGATCTGCCCTTATGTTGTTAAAGTTTGTTAAGACATTCATAATAATTATAAATGAAGCAATATGCCCTTTTGAAATATATGACATGTATGGTTTATTTAAACTGCAAAATAAATATAAATGTAAATTATTACGAAAGATGTGAAGGGGGAGAAGAATTTCACAGAAAAAGACTCCTGTGTATCCTCCTTCATGACTCCTCAGGAAGCCTCTTCACTCCTTAATCCTCGCCTCTTCACAGTGCTATAAGATAATTAAGATGACCTAAAAGATGGCTGAGCTCGACTGATTTCCAGGTCATAAGATGGAGAATTGAGGAAACGAGGAGTTATACTGAGAAGCACCGATGGTGTCTTTTATAACAACAGTGACCTGAGAGTACCTGCATAGTTTCAGCACAGGACCATCTAGTGGTCAGGATATATGAACAATTGCTATTTTTGCTATCCAGTCAACATGCCAGACCATGCAATGACCACAGTGACATCACACTAATCTCATACTGTGATACTCAAAGTGTGAGTAATATGTAAGCTTGTTGTGAATTCAAAATGTTGTGCAGGTTGAGAGGAGGTAGTTAAAATATAGGTCACCGGGGGAACATACTATCTATTTTTACTTTTTTTCTTTTTCATTTTTCAGCAGTGCAGTGCAGTTCATTTACTAATGAGACTATTGACAATAAAAGTAATCTTGCTAACCTGAATTTCGAGATTTTCTTTTCTCTTTTTCATCCTGCTTCTCCTTAAAAGCAACAAATGTGTTAAAAAAAAAGAGTATAAAAATTATATATTGTATTAGACCTTGTGGAGCATTATTCACATTTTATTTCAAAACATTGTCCAACAAGTAGAAAGCTAAACTACCCACTGGGCAAAGTTACATCCAGTGGACGTCTTTTTTATGTATTTGCTGACGTTGAAAAGACGTCCACTGAGGAGCCAGAATGAAAGTTTTTATGGCGTCTTTTTTGACGTCTTCTGTACGTCCGATTTAGACTTTCACAGAACCTCCTTACAAGTTTAAAAACTAGTTCAAAAGTGGTCAGTGGACGTATTTTCAACATCATTGAAGGTTCATTTAGGCATAATTTATACTGTTTCTGGACCAAATCAACATTCTCAGGATTTAGACTTGTGTTATTTCAATGCAATTTCCAGACACTGTGTTTGTCCTAAAATCAAGGAAATAAAATAATCTTTATGAAATAATGAAATAACTGACGACTGAGCATGTGGTAAAATCAACTGCAAATTAAAGACATTAAATCTTTGAAGATCTCAGCAAAGGAAGATCAAACATCTCCACAAACAGCTTCATCAGCTTCACTCATTAGATTGACTTTATTTCTGTCAGACATATAGATAAGCTCTTATTGAGAATTAACAGGTTTAAATGTTTATATTTGATTCATTTGAAGGCACCATTGTGGTGATCAGTGTTTGGTTAAGTTGGGATCTTCGTCCTCATACTTCTTGTGTTAGCTTATCTCTGGCTGTTGTAGTTGTGTGTTATAAAGCACTCTTGTTGTGGCAGAGAGCGTTGAGCTCAAGTGCTAGCATCGTACTGTTAATTCAGACTAAATAATAGCAAAATAAATATATTAGTGTATTTTTTTTTTTTTTTTTGCAATTATGTTTATTTTATTGTATAGAAATCTTGTAGAAAAAAAATATACTTTTTTTGTTATAAAATACAAGATTTTGGATGTGCATCACATCAATGTACTGTACTGTAGATTTAAAAGGCTTGGAGGTTATGAATTAAAAAATAAATAAACAAAGCTAACTTCATAACTTCAGGTGCTTAATATGTGATAACTTTTTCGTCGTCAGCATAGAACTGATACCACCTGAGCTCTCTTAAGTTTGTTTCTCTTTACTGCAGTGTTTCACAAAAAACACAGTTACAGAAAAGACAGGTTAATCGAAGAAGCAGCTGGACCAAGATCCCAACTAAACCAAACACTGTCCACCACAATGGTGACAAATATCAACAATTATCAGTAAGAGTTTCTCTAGTGTCTGACAGAAATAAAGTCAATTTAATGATTATATGTTTGTGTATATGTTAGATCCTCCTCTGCTGAGATCTTCAGAGATTTAATGTCTTTGATTTGCAGTTGATTTTACCACATGCTCAATCGTCAGTTATTTCATTATTTCATAAAGATTATTTTATTTTCTTGATTTTAGGACAAACACTGTGTCTGGAAATGACACTGAAATAACATGACTCTAAATCCTGAGAGTGCTGATTTGGTCCAGAAACAGTATAAGTTATGCCTAAATGAACATTAAATGATGTTGAAAATATTTCTACTGACTACATTTGAACTAGTTTTTAACCTTGTAAGGAGGTTCTCTGAACATCTAATTCGGACGTACAGAAGATGTCAAAAAAAGACGTCATAAAAACTTTCATTCTGGCTCCTCAGTGGACATCTTTTAAACATCAGCAAATACATAAAAAGACATCAACTGGACATAACTTTGCCCAGTGGGTAACAACTACATTTTTCTTTTGTTAAAGGTTATAAATGAGGTTAAGTACCGTCAATCAAATACTGCACACATCTTACCAAATCAGCAGCACTGTGATTATAACTGAAGCTCCACAAACCACTCCAATGGATATGTACAATATCACCAGACGTCCTACAACAGAGACAAGAGTAAAACATCTGAACAGATTAGTTTGCTTCCCTTTAGAAAGAATAAATGAGCTGCTCTACCTTTAACAGTGACAGTAACAGCATCTGATCTCTGAGATCCATGTTGATTGTGAGCCTCACAGTAAAAGCTTCCACTCTGTAGTGCACTGAAACTCTGTCCAGATCCAACAGCTGACCTTTGATTCTCCTTAAACCAGCTGAAGTTCAGAGCAGGAGGGTTTGAATCACTGCTGCAAATCAGAGTCACCGAATCACCTTCCCAGATCTGACCAGACTCAGTGATGGACACTGAGACATTCCTGGGAGGATCTAAAACATTAATATAATTAGCAATACTATTAAAAAAATGTAAAAGTTACTGAACCATCATTAACTCACACATGACATTTAAAGTGACAGTTTCAGAGTATTTCTGTCCATGTTTATTTCTGGATTTGCACTTGTATTCTCCACTGTGATCAGAGCTGATTTTTGAGATGCTGTAGATTCTTCCGGATCCTACAATCATTCCTCCTTTAAACCAGGTGATTTCTGCAGGAGGGTTTGAATCACTTCTGCAGATCAGAGTCACTGAATCTCCCTCCACTATTACACCAGATGGACTGATGGACAGTGAGACACTCTTTGGTGGGTCTAAAAAAAAGACTAAAGTTATTTTAAATTTTTCCCGCCTAAACATAAACTCAACAATTAATATACTAAAGAAATGAATCCATACTCACACGTGACATTGAGCTGAACAGCAGGAGAGATGTAAGTGTGTTCCTCTACACCACAGCTGTATCTGCCTGCATCCTCTCTTCTGACTGACTGCAGCAGGAGTTGATTGTTTCTGTCTCTTCTCTCAGTTAATGGCTGTGAGTTTTTGTACCAGATGAATGTTGCTCTGTCAGTCAGAGCGCAGCTGCTGTTACATGTCAGATGGACTGAATCTCCCTCTTTCACTGTCTCAGGAGACTCCACCTGAAGATCTGAACACAACACACACATTGTATCTAGTGCTGCTTTCATACAATTATTATTATTCAACATAATGCACAGAATATGAGTGAAACCTCAATAAAGTCACCTGTGACAGTAAGAGACACTCCTGGATAACCAATCCAATTTCCATATGTTACATTAATTGTGAATCTGAAAAAGTACATGTGTGAATCTTTATGTGTCACATGACTCAGTCTGATGGTGCAGTTCTGCTGTTCATCTCCCAAATAATGAAGCCTCTGACTGTATTCAGGGTCCTCAGACAGATCTCGAAGCTTTTCAACTTTTGCAGGGTTTTTAGTCCAGAACACTTCCATGATCTGATATCCAGTAGGGTATGTGTAATTACAGCTCAGTATCACTGAAGAGTCATTTAGTGCACAGATGTGTGAATGTCTGTAATTCACACCCCATTCACCACTACAAACCCCTGAAACACAAAAGTCATATAGTGAACAAAATATCAGCAGCTTGTGCATCATGGCAGTTGTTGGGGAAATGCATGCAACATCTTCAGTGTTTCTACCCAGCTAGATTTTTTTGTTCTAAAATGTTCTAAGAACATTCCCATGGATTGTTCTAACAATGTTTTTAGCGGGTAGTTTTATTTTTTTTTTCCAAGAAACGTTCTCTCAAAAGATAGGATAATGTTCTCTAAAACATTCTAAAAATGTTTATTCATAACGTTATTGGAACATTATCCCCTACCATTCTAAGTAAGATTTAAGCAGAGGTTTAGATGTTGATGTGGATGGCTGTTTAAACTTAATAGTTTGGTTTGATGTCACCATAATGGTGGTAAGTGTTGGCTTTAGTTGTGCAATTTGACACTTGAGTTGTTGGTGTTGTTCTTTAACTGATGTAATCTTTATTATGCAACAGCAAGAGACCATGTGGATGATGATGCTGGTTCTTTGCTGATGATTAATACATCATCACATATGTGGTCTAGTTTCACCCGGTCTAATGTATGGTGTTTGTTACATGTTATTTTTTAAAGAGACTCAACAGTCAACAGTCTTAGACCAAGTTGAATTTAAAGCAGATAATTTCACCAATTTCACGCATTAGTTAAGAGATTATAGCGTTATATGAATTGTAGCATTATATTATATTATTATATTAAGCATGTCACCATCGTTGAGATTCATACACTAATTCTTTGTTATCTCTGTGTATCTAAGCATTCTGTGGTTTATGAACAATATAATTTTAAAATAGTAGACAACGCTATATATGCTATAAATCTGCAGGATATTGTATTTTACAACACGTCTGCTATAGTCACTAATATTAAGTTAACAGCATAGATTCGACTCCAGATAAAACCAGTTGATCAGACCATTACATAAAAAATTATATCTGCAAATAATCAACAACACTTGATGACACCTTTCTCTCACTGTTTTTGCTGTACCAAATATAGCTATGAACAGTAACACTGAGAAAAGTCATACTGCCTAAGTACTGATCACCATAATGGTGATGTCAAACAAAACTATTATTTACAATAAACCATTAACATTTCTGGTAATCTCAATAAGAACTTATTTCCTTTTCCATAATAAGTGCAGTTGGTAATACTTTTTATTTTTTTGGAGAATTTACGCTAGAGTTTGACACCAAACAGAGGTGGGGTTTTCACCTCTGAGCAATATTAGTCCACATCTAGTGTGATGGGAAACTTTACTAGAGTGTTAGAGAATAATGTTGTAACAATGTAATCAATAGACGTTTTTAGAATATTTTTAGAGAATGTTATCCTACATTTTAGCAGAACATTCTGGGAACTAAAATAAACCTTGCCACTGAAAATATTCCTAGAACATAAAAAAAAATTCTAGGTGGGTAAAGTGCTGCAGAGACTCACCATTAATCAAGATCAGAAACATCAGAGGAAGAGGATCCATTCTGACTGACATCAGCATAGACATCATCATCAACACCTACAAAAATAAATTAATTAATTAATTAAAAATATTAAAAACTAAAATCAACAGGGGCATATTTAAGCCATCACGAACAAGTTTTATTCATGATTTATTTTATTTATTTTCATCTTTGAAGATCATTTTAAAATTGTCTTCATTTGTAATTTTTATAGAACAATATAATTATCACTGTCAGTTTAAATGCTGATGTTTGTTAAGGTTTAGTCAGACTCAGTGTGACTGGTTTAGAAACACTCAAAAAATGCTGGGTTAAATATAACCCATCACTGGGTTAAAAAGGGACAAACCCAATGGTTGGCAGATGTAGAAATTCCAGGGATCAGAAAGTAAAAGTCCTGCCATATCTTTATTCTACCCATGAACTGATTTTACCAGAGAACCAAGAGTCAAATTAAATCCCAAGTCATCAATGAGTTAAAGTTAATGAGATAATTAAGAGACTAATTAAATGATGATTGTGCATTAGTGATGAACACCTGCCATTATTGTGTGTTACAGAGGATCAGATGCTGATGTTTTATTGGTTAAAATGAAGCCAGCATCATGGAGATCAGTGTTTGCTTCAGTTGGACTCTTGACCTTTGGCTTCATGTGTTAGATATTTCTCTGCAAAAGTATATGTGCTGTTATAAAGCAGTGCAATCAGTGCAGAAAACTATTACTAGCTGCTTTTACACGAAGTAATTATTAGGCATCAGCCTGTTTATTTCCAAGAAAAACTAAAATATATTCAGTTTTTAAATAACCTACATTGTCAAACTGCTACATACAAATGAACTGTTGGTTTAATGGTGATAATTAATTTGAAATATAATGTATGTAATGCAAATGCATTTTTGAAACCTTTTCCTAATAAAACGCACAGAAATCATGACCCAGCATATGAATCTCAACAATGGTGACAACCAACAAAATGCTTCAAGCTGAAGTGCATGCTGGGTAAAACCATAGTAAAAAAAACAAAAAAAAAACTCCCATCATGCAATGTAGCATTAATAATTATTGTAACCACTTTTGTGGATCATATGATAAGTGATCATGTCTAAAATCCTGATCCTGTACAATTTAAGCATTAAAATAATATTTATTAAATAGGACTTTTGTTGTAGTTCAGTAATAGCTGAACATCATATAACAAACCAAAGAGAGACACTCTCATGTTTTACATGATAAAAGGGCAATATAATTTGCTATTTCAAGCTTTGAATACAGCAATGTGTTAATATTTACCATGTAACACAACTGCAAGTGTTTAAAAGCAAAATACTTTGAATTATTAAAAGGGTCAAGAGCCCAACTAAAGAAAACACTGATCTCCATGATGGTGGCATCATTTTAAACGATAAATCAGCCGATCCTCTGAAACGCAGGTGTTCATCACTAATGCACAATCATCATTTAATTCGTCACTTAATTATCTCACTAACTTTAACTCTTTTAGGACTTGGGATTTAACTTGAGACTCATTTGTGACTTGAAAGGAATGACTTGGTTCCTCCTCTGGTGAAATCAGCTGCTGAGTTCATTGGTGGATCAAAAATATGACGACTTTTACTTTCTGACCACTGGACTTTACACCTCTGTCTGTAATATATCTGCTTGTTTTACACTTGTTGGCCACCAGGTGGTATTGTGAGCAAATTAAGTTTCCGGAAATTAACCCTTTTTGTGAGCCACTTGGCTTAAAAGCTTAAAGCTTCATGAGGCTTAATCTTGCCATCACTAACTAGGGGTTTAACTTGAGACTCAAATGAATGATATGGTTCCTTCTCTGGTGAAATAAGCTGCTGAGTTTATGAGTGGAACAAAAATATTTAAGGACTTTTACTCTTTGGCCCCTGGACTACCTACCTCTGGATAAAATAAACCCAACCGCTGGGTCAAAACAAACCAAGTGCTGGGGTTGTCCCTTTTTAACCCAGTTGGCATTTTATTCTCTCTCTGTTTTTACCCAGCTAGATTTTTTTTTTTTTTTTTTTTTATGTTTTAAGAACATTTTCATGGATTGTTCTTGTTAGATTTTTTAAGCTGGTAGTTTTATTTTTGTTCCCAGAACGTTCCCACAAAAGATAGGATAATGTTTTCTAAAACATTCCAAAAAAAAGTTTATTAATAATATTATTAGAACATTATCTCCTAAACATTCTAATTAATATTTAAGCAGGTGCTTTGCCTTGCCTGGTTTAAAAGTAATAGTTTGGTTTGGTGTCACCATAATGGTGGTAAGTGTTGGCTTTAGTTGTGCAATTTGACACTTGACTTGTCAGTGTTGTTCTTTAACTGCTGCAATTTGTATAATGGTAAGAACAGAAAGAGAACATATGGTTAGATTGGGGAACTGCGGATGAAAATGAGTCCTTGGCTAAAGCTGGTACAATACATGAGAAGAAAATTGTATGTTATAACTTGTGCATGGTCCCTTTATAAATAAATAAAGAAAGAAAGATGGTGCTGGTTGCTTGCTAGTGATTGATACATTATTGTATTAATGTATGGTGTTAGTTTCATATTATTTGTTAAAGCAGCTTAATGGCTCAACATCCTGATACCCATCTGAATTTAAAGCAGATTATTTCAAGGATTTGGAAAAAAAATCCTTTGTCACACAAACATTAAGATTCAGTATATGAATATCAACAATGATGAC
This sequence comes from Carassius auratus, assembly GCF_003368295.1. Taxonomy (NCBI): domain Eukaryota; kingdom Metazoa; phylum Chordata; class Actinopteri; order Cypriniformes; family Cyprinidae; genus Carassius; species Carassius auratus. Next base: position 14,017 of record NW_020526738.1, read on the forward strand.
ATGCTGCATGTTGCAATGTATTCTGGGTACATCACACAAAACTCATCCATGGCACCCATAAGCATGTCACCATTGTTGAGATGTATACAGTAATTCTTGAGGTCTCTGTGTGTCTAAGCACTCTCAGGTTCATTGACAACATAATTTAAAAGAACAGACAAAGTATAATATATATTTGTAGAATATTATGCATTGCATCTGCAATAGTCACTAATATTAAATTAATAGCACAGATTCAACTCCATATAAAACCAATTGATTAGATCACTACAAGAGGAAAGTTCTAATATCAGCACATAACCAACATCACCTGATGACATCTCACTCTCAAATATAGTTACAGCAGTTAAATGAACAGTAACACTGAAAAGAGTCGTACTTCCTAACTACTGATCAACTTAATGGTGACATCAAACTAAACTATTATTTTCAATAAACCAACAACACCTCTGTTAATCTCAATAAGAACTTTTTTTTTACATTTGTGACAGAAATAATTATTGCTTATAATAAGTGCAGTTGGTAATACTGTGTTTGGAGTATTTACGCTAGAGTTTGACACCAATCAGATGTTGGGTTTTCACTTTCAACCAACATTTGACTTCTGAGCAATGTCAGTCCACATGTAGTGTGATGGGAAGCTTTATTAGAATGTTAGCGAATAATGTTGTAAAAATGTTATCAATAGACATTTTTAGAATGTTTTTAGAGAATATTATCCTAACTTTTAGCAAAGCATTTTAGGAACTAAAATAAAACTATTTGCAGAAAATGTTCCTAGAACATTAAAAATGTCTTGGTGGGTTTTACTACCATTCTCAATATTGTAAAATAAAGACAGAGAGAGGGTAAAATGCCAGCATTTATTTTCCTTATACATGAGATAAAAACACGTTTGTTTATTTTTATTTTTTGTTTCCTATTCACTGGTCAGTTTGCTTAGACCAACATGCGAAAATGCCATTGCATCCAACCCCCACCCCCCATCAGCACAAAATAAATAAATAAATAAATAAATAAAACAATTCACTCTACAAAGTTTGGCCAAATATAATAGTCTTTCTAGCTGAAGACCAGCTTGATTTTTGAACAAATAAAGTTTTAAAGACAGAGAGTTTTAACCGCAGCTGTATTTACTCACTAAGCTGCCAGATAAAATTTGTATTTTAATGGAAGTCACTCCAGTTCTCCTGTTTATATGAAACCTAACAGAAGATACAATACACACGGATAATGGAATTTTTACTTTGATGTCAGAGTTTACAACCAAACAAACAAAACAAATAAACAACAACAAAAACATTTACATTTAAGAAAGTTCTGAACTACTGTGGGCATTAAATACAAAATCACTTTGCCTTTTGACGTTAAACCTTAGAGTGAGTTATCTCCTCTTAAACAGAAACACACAAAAGATATGTGATGATGATGAATCTGAAGAAAGATAATGAAAGAAGCTCTTACCTCTTTCACCAACACTCATGACCAGTGATAGCACAACAAATGATCAGGATGAAAGCAGCACTGTGGTTTTCACACTCTCATGTGATGCATCTACATTATATTTTAATATGTGGTTATGACACTTCATCTTCTGCAGATAGTTGCAACAATTGGCCATCATCACAATGACGTCATTGGACTGAAGACATATAACAGAAGTTAAATCTTACATCAGTCCTTACATTGAAAGTCCATGCATCAGGCCATATAATGTTTTCAAACATATGCATATGTTCCCAATGAACCAAGCAAATAATTACTTGATTTTGCATTTGATTATTCTTGACTAATTAATAGAAATGTGGTAGTTAAATAAAAGGAACAGCTTTAAAACTCCTCATGCTTTCAGTTTCAGCTCCTTCCTATTTATTTATTCATTTATTTATAATAAGTCCTCTATATCAGTTGAATTGCTCTAAAGATACCCACAGGGCCTGTCCAAATACTCACATGTATACTTTATTGCATGACATATTTCCTGTATTTGGCCCAAGTGTTCAAGCAAATGTGAAGACCAAGTGTGTGTGTGTGTGTGTGTGTGTGTGTTTTATAAACATAGAAATTCAGGAGTTCCTACTTTTTGTATCAGATGACACAATTTAGTAATTGAGATGCCTGTAAAAAAAAAGGAAATATTTTACAAAACACACATCTTTGCACCAATATCAAGTATCTCAGGAAGGTCTATATAATAGTTGTTTTATTGATTGATTATAATAAGACTATGATAGAGGAGCTTCTGAATTTTAGAATCAACTGAGACAATTGTTGAGATAATTTTATTTTGTAACATTTCTGCAACATTTTGTAACATTTTGTAACCCATGCAATCCCTTATCAGTACAATCACCTGGGAGAGGAAAGAACTCAGACTGCGTGTGATCTGACACTCTCAGTTTACTTGAGTCTCAAACAAGCATATATACCACAGTGGTATAAAGGAACTGAGAAAAAAAATGTGGCCTCACACTTTCAGTGTCTCACACATCAGGACCTCAACCTAAAGCAGTTCCCAGAATATGTTGAAGGAAGTTCAAGTGTGTCACTTAAGCATGCAAAATATTGTGTGTCTAAAAAAACAGAGATGAAAGATAAATGATAAAAGTTCTTAACCAATTCAAATGATTCACTGATCTGAACACACCATGCTGAGGACAGCTGCTGGTAAAATATGTTTAAATCCAAACAAAGACTGGAATCTATATGACAGTTGTAAAAGTGAAAGTAAAAAGTAAAAGTGTAAAAGTGTTGGAACATGGTCACCAGCAACGTTGAAAATACCACAAAAAGTATGTAAAAGTATGTAAAGTTCTAACAGTGTCTCACAGGAATCAAACGGCAGAAGACTGTAAACTATTGCAGTATCAGATATTTATTTTCTGCCTTGAACACACAAACAATGAAGCGTAAGGTTGAAAAAACATGTAAATTAATCAAACAGACTATACCGTAAAGATTGAAAAGGTGAAACACATTGGATTAAACACTACTGTATCAATTCATTTGGCCTTTCCGGGCTTCAAAAACACTATGGACTCATTATGTTTAGCTGAAAGAAAGAAAGAAAGAAAGAAAGAAAGAAAGAAAGAAAGAAAGTTAAATAATAAGATACCCTACATTTCCCTGGTAATGACTTATTTCTTCCGTCAAACTTAACCTTACGTTCTCATAAAGAGGTTCATTCATCTCAAAACAACAAGCTTCACATCTGTCATCATGACCTCTGGAATGATTCATCTTTGACATGGAATAAATGCATAGAGATAAAAGAATTAAAGTCACATATAAGAATTTTTAGTCACATTCATACTCTTCAGAAAAATCCATGACTATTATCATCTAGTCTAGTTTTAGTCAATGAAAATTGTATTTTAGTCTCTTCTTAGTAATGCAATTTTATTTAACCCAGTCAATATCATACCTGGTAGTATAGACAAAACCAAAATTTTATTTTAGCCAAACCCATTTCAAACAAGGTTATCTTATTATATTATTTTTACCTTATAGACTCAAGAATACATCCATTCCACACACAAAAACCCTCTGATTTGAATTTACAACGTTTATTTTACCCACTGTAGGGTTCCACGTTAATAATGCAAATAAGTGGTTTCCAGATAAGTTCTGACTGGGCCAATTTCTATAGGGAATTGAGAAGCAAATAAAATAAATGTTGATTGATCTCATCATCCAAGGGCTGCAAGTGAAAGAAAGCCTGTGTGGTTAACACAAGGCAGGCCTGCAGCTATACTTGAAAAGTGCTATAGATTATTTTTATAGCGGTGTGGTTGACCACCCCTGCAATGTTTCCATTCTGAACTTTTGACACTCTGTCTAGACTGTGATGAAAGTCATGTACATGTGTGTATGAATACATGTGATTACCAAATAAGGAGTAATGTGGTGGGGGGCCGGCATGGGATTAAATACAAATTGTATGCAAGAGCCATAAAAGGCCCAAGAGTGTTGAGTTTGAGGCTGTACTCCGTGGTGAAGACTTCTTATTTTTATTGCTTATGAGTTATTGTCTATTAATAAAGCGAAACCATTACAAATGGTGATGCATTAAAACTTTATTAAAAGAAGAGTCTCAGAGCAATTTATTTATGAATAACATATTCTTCTGGAACTGAATATTCCTACTAAGCCTCAAGTGGCTCGACTCAGCTGAGAAGGTGTGTTCAGGGAGGAATCCATATCGGAGTCTCGGAGGTAAGAGCAAATGGTTATTACCTGCTAATGAGAATGAGGAATGTACATTAGATAATATATGGAGTTCCCTCGACTGATAAACACAACACAACCAAACATGTTAGAAGTACACACATCGGTCTCTTTCTCTGTGTCAGACTTCACTTTGTTGTCGTCTTCTAAATATTGCCTTGAGTGGGGCTTGAGGAAGTGATGTCACCTGGGTCTACGCAGTGCGACCTGATGCAGTCCTTGAAGTGAGACACAGGAAACAGAAACGCTGCAAAATAATAATAATAGTAGCATGGCTGAACGAAACGAAATAATGAATAATGAATGATACACAGCAGACAATTGAGTTGTGTTAACTCATATTGTTTTACTCTGAACTATTAACATCAATACAAAACCACTAGAGGGGATGCTTATCACAGAATGTTGATACCCAATAGTACATACATTACACTTTCATCCCCACCTAGATTATTCAACTCGAGAAACATGAAATGCATAACTATAAACTTACTGCATAAAATTTACGGTTAACCTGAACAATTTTGCCAACTACAACAAAACTACAAATCAAGCCTATGGGGCGGTTTTCTACATCTCTCAGGATAACGTCTCTGTGAGGAAGCAGATAACTATGACTCAGTTATAAAGCTGAATAAAGAGGAAGTAACTAAAGCAGACAGATGTAGAGACAGAGAGATTCACACAGAGATCATTCAGCAGAAAGAAGACTGAACTCAAGTCACAATGAAGATCCTCCTCATCTTCTTCACTTTCTACCTGATCTCAGGTCAGAGCTTTTCTCTTTCATCACTGCAGTAATGATGCTGTTTTCTGTTCATCAGCTTTCTGATCACAGTATTAATCTGATTGACAGCTGCAGAAGACATTGATGTGTCTGGATATTCTGGAGGAAGTGTTATTGTTGATTCGGGAGAACTGTGGTACAGTGACTCTGTTAAATACATGGCCAAATTACCAAAGTGGGAAACAATAATAAATGATACGAAACATGATAAATGGATTAATGAAGGACGGTTTACACTGTTTCGAAACAATGAGGGAAACCTCATGATCTACATCAGAGATATAAATCAACGAGATGCTGGAAGATACGCAATTGATGTTCTTCAAGATCAGCGTATATATATGATTCTGAACATAAAAGGTCAAACAAATTACAATCAAAATCTTTGTTTAATAAAACTAACAATTTATAATATATATATATATATATATATATATATATATATATATATATATATATATATATATATATATATATATATATATATATATATATATTTTTTATCTTTGTAAAACATTACAGATTCATGTTGTAACATGTCAAATAGAGTGATGCTGGACACTGGAACAACTGAGACTTTCAGCTGTGAATATTCACAGAATTATATTAATAATCCTAAAATCATATTCAAAGAAGGAAGAGACTCCATAGAAAGTATTTACAGCAGATGGAAGAAGAAAGAAAGATTCAGTATTTCTGATGACAAACATAAAAACCTCTTCACTGTGAGAATCACTGCTGTGAGACCAGATGATGGAGGAGTTTATTTGTGTGGAGTTTGGATCAACAGATACTCGTACAGTTACTCCATTATTAATACTGTTCATCTACATATTATTGGTGAGTGAAAAAAATAAATGAACAAATAATATATATATATATATATATATATATATATATGTATATATATATATATAAAATATATATATATATATATATATATATATATATATATATATATATATATATATATATATATATATATATATATATATAAATCTGTGTTTGAAACAGATTTAATGATACAGAGATGGGACCAAGTCACACATGTGCAAGTCTCAAGTAAGTCTCAAGTCTTAACCTTCAAGTCTCAAGTAAGTCCCAAGTATTTTTTTGTTGGGCAAGTCAAGTCAAGTCAAGTCACAAGCTATGTCAAGTCAAGTCCAAGTCAAGTCACCTTAATATTGTTATTCTACCTGCAGAATCTGATCTTAATAAAGTTAAAAGACAAGATATAAGTAACTGTCAGTAAATTAAAATAATTTGGATTTGCATTGTAAATACTCATGTTCAGTAAAATACATCATGGAATCAAACAAAATTGTAACTTCCTAAAATTATTTATTTTTCACTTCTGCCAACAGTGTTTGAAATGTTTTACATTTTCCTCTCTGAACACCTCTCTCTCTCTCTCTCTCTCTCAAACACAGTTTACATACAACATTAAACTGTTACATTTCTCCTCTCTCTCTCTCTCTCTCTCTCTCTCTCTCACACACACACACACACACACACTCTCTCTCTCTCTCTCTCTCTCTCTCTCAGATTATAGAATATAAATATGACGTATTTTCATACTTTTTTGTTATGTACAGTACAGACCAAAAGTTTGGACACACCTTTTCATTCAAAGAGTTTTCTTTATTTTCATGACTATGAAAATTGTAGATTCACACTGAAGGCATCAAAACTATGAATTAACACATGTGGAATTATATATGGAATTATATACATAACAAAAAAGTAGCCACTTTTTGTTTTGATTACTGATTTGCTCACTCTTGGCATTCTCTTGATGAGCTTCAAGAGGTAGTCTCCTGAAATGATCTTCAACAGTCTTGAAGGAGTTCCCCGAGAGATGCTTAGCACTTGTTGGCCCTTTTGCCTTCTGTCTGCGGTCCAGCTCACCCCTAAACCATCTTCGATTGGGTTCAGGTCCGGTGACTGTGGAGGCCAGGTCATCTGGCACAGCACCCCATCACTCTCCTTCTTGCTCAAATAGCCCTCGATGCCTTCAGTGTGACTCTATAATTTTCATATTCATGAAAATAAAGAAAACTCTTTGAATGAAAAGGTGTGTCCAAACTTTTGGTCTGTACTGTACATAACAAAAAAGTATGAAACAACTTAAAATACGTCATATTTATATTCTGTATATATATATATATATATATATATATATATATATATATATATATATATTAGGGGTGTAACGATACGCGTATTCGTATTGAACCGTTCGGTACGAGGCTTTCGGTTCGGTACGCGGTACGCATTATGTACCGAACGGTTCGTTGGACTAATTAATTATATTTGGAAAATAAAGAAAAAATTTTGAAATATAATGATATGCGTTCAACAAGGTAGCCCAATAACCCAAACGACGTAACAGGCAACGCCCCTGACACCCCCGAACAAGAAAAAAAAAACACCAGCTTATATGTTTATGTTAGGCTACTCAGGTCAGGCGTTCGCTCACTCAGCACGCGCTGAAGGCTCGTTTCAAAAATGGCCAATGCGTTTAACAGACCACAAATAGAAGATCCTCCAATAACCAACAGGTCTGGTGTTTGGGTGCACTTTACCAATCGATCGGGGCATCCAAACAAGCACGGTAATCAAAATGGACTAGTACTGTACTGTGTCGGAATTTCCTGAGCAGTACGATTCAATTAACAGGCCTGCACGTTATAGAAGAACTGTTATAAATAGAACGTATGCACGGGCAGTTTTGAAAACTCCACCTACTTTGCTCTTGGCATAGTGCAGCGCAAATCGCGTTGTATCTGAAGGGCAACGCTGAGCCCAGGGTCCAGCGCCGCGCATACCGCGTCCTGTGTGAAAGACCCTTTAGTCATTTTGCAACGAGCCTTCAGCGTGTGCTGAGTGAGCGAGCGCCTATAGTGGAAAACGCATGTTTTAAGAATATGCTTAATGTAATTGAGCCCCGTTACTATATTCCTTCACGAGCCCATTTCAGCCAGACCGTAATTCCTGCTTTGTTCCAAAAAACATAAGCCCTATAGAGAACCAATTGAGTAAAAACACACTCAATATAAAGAGTTATAGAGTTCCATATGAAAAGTTACATCTTTGTATTTGTTCATAACTACTACAACAATATAACATTTTCAATTTTTTTTAATAAGGAGCTGTTTTTGTTTTATACAGTATGCTGCTAAGAAAACACCATAGAAGATGGGTAAAGAATAGATCATTGTTCAATGTAAAAAAAAACAAAAAACATACTTTGTTGCCAATTTGTTCTTTTTGCTGTATCTAAAACGTACCGAACCGTACCGAACCGAACCGTGACATCAGTGAATCGTACCGAACCGAACCGTGAATTTTGTGAACCGTTACACCCCTAATATATATATATATATATATATATATATATATATATATATATATATATATATATATTCTGTACTGTACTGTACAAGTGCTAATATATATATATATATATATATATATATATATATATATATATATATATATATATATATATATATATATATATATATATATATATATATATATATATATATGCACTTCTCATGATTGGGTAATCGCGGCAGCTACATTAGTTTTTCTGATTAATTGTTTTGCTCTATGAGAAAGACAAGGTAACAAAATATTCGGGGCTTATGCCCCCTTAGCCCAGCCCTAGCGCCGCCCCTGGAATGCGTTTTTTGACGGCCTGCTAGCGGATCATTAGGGGCCGTTCATATCACGTCTTTTGCGCGCGCAAGTTCGTTATTTCCAATGTAGGCGCGCGGTATGCGCGCTCATAATGATAGCAACGCGCGCGCGTCGCACCGCATCGAGTTAAAAACATCTAAACTTTTCAGAATGCCGCAAGCGCACCGCAGGTCATGTGACAATAACTAACCAATCAGCTTCATCCTTTCCCGTATCAACGTTGAAAGCTCAGCTAAGATGAAGGAACAGCTGTTCATAGCTGTATATGGATTGCCATTTTGAAATGAATTTAGTAGCAGAGCTACTGCGAGCGATTTTTAGTGCTGCAAATCCATTTATACTTTGCTGAAATTTCCGCGTCTTCATTGAGAGAGAGCGTGTCATGGATGCTTAGCAACGACAGACGCCCCAGGAGCACTTCTGTCCGAGCGCTTTGGAAAGAAGGAGAAAGCGGCGCGACTAGCGTTTTCCACGCGTTTTTAGGCGCGAACTATTGAAGACAAAAGCGATGACCCTCGGTACCTCTCAGGCTGACATGTTGATGTGATGTGATATCTGATTTAAGTGGGCGTGGTGTGTGTAAGGTAGAGAGGGCATGACTGATGATAGTGTCCTGATCCAGTCACGACGCTATTCTCAGCCTGCGCTCCAGCTGAGTAATCAACTTTATTTAAAAAAATAATTTATATATTTTATATTCAAACTGAAAACATGATGTGATTAACACTCAAGTCATTCAAGTCATTGTGTCTCAAGTCAAGTCAAGTCCCGAGTCTTTAACTTCCAAGTCCGAGTCAAGTCTCAAGTCCTAAAAATAGCGACTCGAGTCGACTCGAGTCCAAGTCACCAAGTCACAAGTCCCCATGTCTGTAATGATATGTGTGATTGACAGCTAAAGTGGGCGTGTCTAGTGTGAGCGTCTACTCTGGAGGTCGTCTGATGATCAAGTGTGAACATCCTCAATACAAAACCAAACCAAAATACATCTGTAAAGAATCAGACGGATGCTCAGAGAGGAAGAGTCCAGGAGTTCAGGATGAATGGATGGAGAATGGAGATGTTTCTTTATATGACGACACCAGAGCAGGAGTCTTGATGGTGTTTTTTAGAGAGCTGAAAGCTGCAGATGCAGGAACATACAGGTGTGGAGTGAAAGTATCTGACTATACTGAGAGATTCACTGAGATACAGCTGAGCGTCAGACACGGTGAGGGACAGAGGATACTTTAACTGCATGTATGATGTGTCTATTTGACTTTTTGAGTAAACTTATCTTACTTTGTAGATGCAAAATATCCAAAGAGAGTGACAGAATCTGTGTATCTCGGTGGAGAAGTCATCATCACCTGTCAGATCCCAGAGAAACATAAAGTTCATTTCTGTAAAGAGGATGATAATCACATCTGCCAGAACATCAGCTCATCTAAAGTGACAGAAATGAGTGGTTCATCAGAGAGAAATGAAGAGAGAGTTGTTACAGTGAGCATCAGTAATGTGAGTGTGAGAGATGCTGGAGTTTACTGGTGTGGAGCAGAAACCAGAGACACAGATCTGACTTTCATCTCCCTGAACACTCAAATTCAGCTCAACCTCATCAGTGAGTCCATTCAGATGATTTCACTGCAGTAAACACTGTTCACAATCATGTGTGTCAAATATCTGTGTTTGATTGTTTTAGTGCCTCCAGTAGTGAGACGTGAAGGAGAATCTGCTGAGATCTTCTGTCCTTATGATTCAATCTATAAATCAAAGCTAAAGTCTCTCTGTAAGGGGAAGTGCTCCACTAGAGACAGAAATCCTCTCAGTGAGACTGTGAGAGAAGAGAAAGAGACCAAGACTGACAGATTGACTCTGAAAGATGACGTCACTGCAGGTGTCTTCACTGGGACCATCACTGCACTGACAGCAGAGGATGCTGGGAAATACTGGTGTGCAGTGACATTAGAAACAGAGCTCAATTATCTTCACACTCATCTGATGGTCATCATGAACGAGGGTGAGGAAGGTTTCTTCATCTGAAGATGTCAAACTCCGGCTGTGAATTAATCTTCTTGTGTCTGTAATCATTTCCAGAGCTGAACTTGACTAAGTATGAAGGAGACGACGTGTCAATCCAGTGCAAACATCAGGATGAAGATCAGAAAAGCTTCTGCAAAGCACATGAAGCCTCCATGTGTGTGAAGGATGGAGTTTCATTGGAGATGATCAGAGATGATCGATTCTCTTTCAGTGATGAAGCATCTGCTGGAGTCTTTACTGTGAACATCACTGATCTGAGAGAAGAGGATTCTGGGATATACTGGTGTGGAGATCACGTCATCACTAAAGTGCATTTAAATGTCAGCAAAGATAAGAACAGGAGTAAGAACTTTATTTTATTCACACTGTCAATGTTTGATGAACACAGTGTTTTAATTTCAGATCAAAACCACAGAGATGAGCTGAAGGTTCAGAGAACTAACAGACTAACAGTCTTTATTCAGGAAACCCACATGAGACTCACAGAGAGATGAACGAGAGTTGTGTGCATGTCTGCAAAAGAGAGACTAAAATATGCTAATTTTCCTCCATAATTTAGTTTAGTTTAATGAAGTAATTGTATTTCTAATGCATGTTGAACTATCACTCTGTATGTTTGTTTCATTCTCAGATTTCTCCAGGATCATCATTATTATCATAATCATTTATGTGTGTGTGATTCTGCTGCTGATCCCTGGATTCACTCTGACTTTGTGCAAATTAAGACACAAGAGACGAGGTGTTCATTTTTTAACTCTTGAGTCATTTAATTAAATAGTTTGATTGTCTGTGAGCTGCTTCAGTAAATATCAATCAATAAGTTTCTGCTGACATTTAATGTTGATCTAGTTTCTCTTTCTCTGAATAAAATATTTTGTTTTGGGTAATTAGGAAGAATCTCAACATCAGACAAGAGCAAGAAGAAAAATATGATGGTGAGTTACACTTTGTGTGTTTGTATATTGTTCTTATGATATATTTTCTTGTTTTAAAATACATTTTCTCTCATATCCATGTCAAGTCATCATGTGCAGACAGCAGACATGATTCTCTCTCAGATCCTGGATCAGCTCAAATTAACAGCAATAATGAATTACCCACAATCCCCTCTGATGGACTCCTGTACACTGCTGTCAGTTTCCAGAAGCATGAAGAGTCTCTCAGTGAAGCTACAGTCAGATTCAGTAAGAATGAGATTCACTCTGATTACACATCTGTCAGTCACCGCTAACTCAACTAACTATAACAGGTCATAGATCTTCACACATCTGTATTTAAAAACAAAAATAGACTATGATATGCTATGATTATGACTATGATATATTATGCATAATATTAAGTTATTATAATTCGTTAGTAGAGTTGTTTGATGTGTGAGGGTTGTTCAAGTCAGTGTGTAAATAATGAGTTTCCGCTGCTGCTCATGTTGCATCTTTCTCATGTTTAAAATAGTTTGTCATCTCAGTTTATCTGGGTGCGATGAAAACAGGAAATAAAACCCTTGATTGACACTTTTAGAAGGACTGTAAAGTTTCCACTCCATATTTAGAGACACAGCAGCCATAGACCGTTAATAAAGACTCTTTTATAGCAGTGATATTTCTGATGTTTTACAGTAAAATCATATATTTTATCAATTTAAAATTAACACGTTTTTCTAATATTTTTACAAACATTAACTGAAAAATTAACAACAAAAAAAACTTTTCTTGTTATGTTTTCTTCCCTTTTGCTCCTAATTAAAGTTGTTGAATCAATTTTTATTTACATTAATGGTTATATTATATTTGAATTGTCAATAATTGCCATGACTTCAAAACAGACGATGACTGAGTCTAGTTTTACTGATGAAATCAATGTTACCAGAGAAACATATAATAACACAGTATAAATTCATGATTATCTAATTATCTTCATGAAAGGCTGTGAGAATAGTTTGTACTTTCTGAAATCTGAATAATAATTTTATGCATTTTATTTTGTATCACCCCCAGAACTGATCTTGATATTCACAGTATTTGCAAATAAACAATCATTTGCATGTTTTAAAGGATTTGTTTCTCCTGTAATATTCAGAAACCTAAAAATGGTATGTTTGATGCTTTCTGTCACAAATCCCGGAGGTGTTTTTTTTTTTTTGAGTTTGCATGATGAACAGACATGATGTTTTTCGGTCCAGATCAAAACCACAGAAAACTGGTGAAGGTTCAGGGTCTCAGTTTAGTTTGAGTGTGAAGATTAAACAGACTTCTTCAGGAAACCCACAGTGAGACACAAGAACTGAAGATGAACATCCATTGTGCAGAAGACAAAGACTAAGAGTCGCTCATTCAGTAATTTACCTCAAAAAATGACTGTAAACTGTATTTTCTTATCAAATAATCGTTCATGTGTGCTTTGATTTTTTTTCTTTCAAAAACAGATCAAAGAAATTCAAAACAATGAGCAGAGAATGAACACTGAACAGAGGATGTCTCATCATTCTTTAGATTTCACACATCTGTATTGTTAGTACATTTATGTCAACACACTTTAAAGAAGCAACATCTGAAATATTCACTTTATGTTTCACTGTGCACTCAGATTTGTAATCATTATCTCTCTGCTTATATCTTAATATCATGGCACATTTTTGTAGGGCAGTAATAACAGTAATAATGATAGCTGTACACTAGTTTGCTTTTCTAAATTCAGTCATTCAGTAAAAAATAAATAAATAAAAAATAGTGTGTATAAAATAGAGTGTGCTTAAGATCATCTCCATGAGATCCTCTCCAGCTTGTGGTTTTCTTTTATACTTATATTATGTGGGTCAAAACAAGAAGCTCTTTAGTCACCTGCATGTGTGATCTATAACAGTAAATTGATTTTCAATGGCCCAGTTTTTCCACTCTATAAAAAAAAAAATGTTTATAATATATTCTCAGGTGTTTTTCTAAAATGCACTATTCTAGTCATATGAAATATTTGCTAGATGAAAGTAAAGCTTAATATTTTTTGATTATTATTTTTGCTTTGGGGTGCTGTTGGCGCAGTGGGTAAGACACACGCCTTTGGTGTGAAAGACCTGAGTTTGAATCCACTGTGAAACACCAATGTGTCACTGAGCAAGACACTTAACCCCTGGTTGCTCCAGAGGTGTGCGACCTCTGACATATGTAGCTGTAAGTCGCTTTGGATAAAAGCATCAGCTAAATGAATAAATTAAATGTAATATTACAACCAACTGCAGTCATAAGATTGCATAAAATAACCTACAGTATCTGCTTGCTTTTAAAATGTTAAAGCCCCCCTGAAATCAACACTGATTATTTTTTTCTTAGTATCAATAAATTAGACTTAAGGTTATGAATAATCTACTGTGATCCAAAACAGTGACAAAACAAACAATTAGTTATATAAGCATTCAAAACATGTCTTGATGAATTTTTATGACATCCTGCTTCACCACTTCAGCTTCTCATCTAACATTCACTCCAATCTAGATTCCAAACATCCCAGCTAATTTTTTTTTTTTTTTTTTTTTTTTTTTTTTGTTCTAAAAATGTTCTAAGAACATTCCCATGGATTGTTTTAACAATGTTTTTTTAGTGGGTAGTTTTATTTTTGTTACCAGAAAGTTATCTCAAAAGATAGGATAACCATCTCTAAAAACATAAAAAAAGTGTTTATTAATAACATTATTACAACATTATCCCCTAGCATTCTAATTAAGATTTAAGCAGATATTTAGATGTCCATGTCTGTTTAAAAGTAATAGTTTGTTTGATGTCACCATAATGGTGATAAGTGTTGGTTTTAGTTGTGCAATTTGACTTGTCAGTGTTGTTATTTAACTGCTATAATCTTTATTGTGGCAAAAACAGCTAATGAATATGTGGTTAAATGACACTGGTTGCTTGCTGCTGATTAAGATATCATCACATACAGTATGGTTTCACCCAGTCTAATGTATACTGTTAGGTACATGTCATTTATTAAAGTTACTCAATGGGTCAACAGCCTGAAACCCAGCTGGATTCAAAGCAGATCATTTTAAGGATTAAAAAAAAAAAAAAAAAAAAAAAATCTACTTTTCTTTGTAACACAGACAATTAATAAATTCCTTGTGACGCCAATAAACCCAGTAAAACGGATGCCATGCCTGATCTGGAGAAGGGATCAGACCTATCTCCAGCAAACAACACCTATCTCTCCTCCCTCTCCTCTCCCCTCCCTGCCTCTGGCTCTCACTCTTTTCCCCCAAAATATTATCCATATGTCATGTTACATCTTGTGAATATGTTGTTTTTTTCCACTTCATGTTTGGTATCATTTTAACTGTCTCTTTGGTAAAATGGTCTCAATTTCACAGTAGTCACTTGTATTATTAGAAATAGAAATATACATGGGTCACGAGAACCTAACAAACCAAAAGGTATTTTATGTTTTACACCTTATTTGAAGATTTCTTTGTTTTCTTATTTGGGTATATAAGGTAAGT
This sequence comes from Carassius auratus, assembly GCF_003368295.1. Lineage (NCBI taxonomy): Eukaryota > Metazoa > Chordata > Actinopteri > Cypriniformes > Cyprinidae > Carassius > Carassius auratus. The sequence continues at coordinate 29,238 of NW_020526738.1, forward strand.
GCCAAAACAATACAGGAAGATTATGTAGCCAGAAAGCCAATATTAGGGAGTTTCTGTTCTATACTCAGTCAAATACAAAGTCTATTCTATGTATTTTCCTAAAGTCAGGTATGTATCCCTTACTATTAGATTTATCTTTGAGAATTTGATATCTTGTATTGATTTGATATCTTTTAATTGACTATGTAATCTGGCAAAATACATTTTTACCTGACTGATAATAAATTGTTATATGTGATTTATTCTGATCTCTTCTGAAATAATTTTTCAAGTAGATTAATATGTAATGGTATTTCCGCAAATCTGCATACAGGACAGATATACAGAAGCACCAATGGATGAAACATGGGGAACACCATTAGGGGCTTTATATTTCTGACTGTCACTGTCTTAACACGATGTAGCTCTGTGGTTATAGAGGAAAATTAATACTCCTTTCACTAATGAGAAAACTGTTGGCATGCCTATTGCTCCATGCTGCAGCTACCCCTGTCTCTATCTACCGCCTCCAGGTCTGCAGTCTCCCCATATAGTAAAATATCGAACCCCTCAGTGTATTTTGCTCTCAGTCTCACAGGAATTTATCATCTTGTTGTTCATTAACCTTGTACTCAGAAGACCCCAATTAATACATCCACTATGGCACATATCATGTTTAATTCTTATTTAGATTATAAATATCCAAATATAAAAAAGATGCAGACACTCAAGAGTAAATCATCCTATGAATGAACAAACATATCAGCAAGGACAAGATTTCAATGAGCAATCAGTTACATTTGGATCTGTTCCTCACACAAACCTATTTTATATCTTCAAAAGACTTCCAATCACACACCACGAAACATATCTTTCTGGAGCTTATCAGCAGTGGTTTAACTAACAGTCATGCTGAGTCTTGTGAGTCTCACAGTATCTTAACAAACTCAAACATATGACTCAAATAAATTATTGACTTTACTAATTATACAGTATAAAATAATTATATTAAACACGTTCTTACATAACAAAATGACTAATTTTAAACAAATATATCAGACTAGATTTTTACATATTCAACAAATATGAAACTTTATTATTATTATTATTATTATTAATATGGTTATTTTGTGAAACTTATTTAAGGATAGTGTATTACAAGAATATACAATAAAGAGACTGCATTTTGTAGTCTGTGAGAGAATAATGTGAGACAACTTGGTCTGACTATAAACACAGATTTACAGTATCATCTATTCATATTTGTATTTTTGTTCTTGTAATCTGTGCAGGCGACCTGTGTTGAATTTCTCTAGTTGTTAGTGTTTGCAATGGCCTGTTCTCCATTGCATTTATTATAGTTTAGGAGCACACAGTAAACACACAACCAGCTGTCTCATTGAATCCTCTGGCTCCCTCTAGTGATTATTATGAGGTCATTTTACATTTCTAGCCTAAACATTACATTTATTGATTTCATTTAAATTAGTTTTATGGACTTGTATTGGGTGGTATAGTTGATACAGAACAAACATTTATTTTATTTTGTTCTGGTTTGATTCATTATAAATTACACTAATTTAATCGCCTCCTGTATGTTCAAAAACAAAGAATGAATCTGGAGGAATTAAACTTCGTTCTTATATTTGATAATTAAATAGAGGCACTATTTGCAGCTGTTGCTATGCTCAAAGTCAAAGTGAAGGGATGGAAGCAGAATAACTTATGTTCTATTGTCATCAGTGATGCTGAAGTTTGTCTGAGAGCTGCTGTCCGTGGTGCTGAATTGACTATTCCACATTATTAGTGGGTTTTTTGCATAAAGTATAAAAGGACAAAATCAAATCATATATAGTCTCTTTTCTTATAAATGGATGTTGATGTCTCTTACAGCTAATAAAAAAGTCAAAAATCAAAATATTTTATTTTATATAATATACCACCTTGTGGTACTGCATGGAGCGCTATGAACTTATATACTCAATTATCCTATAGTGGGAGACTATTAAATGCTCAGGATTATCTGATTCACTTCAGTATCATTTGTCCTTATATATAGCAAATGAATCCTGCATATTCTCTCAGTATCAGACACTGTATCCTCCACTAGGTGGCGCTCGTTCAGTGTGATTAATGTGATATTCAGTCAATGGTGATGGAGGGAGGAGCCAGTAAAGCTGTTCATTACTGATAAAGAGCTGAATAAAGAGGAAGTAACTAAAGCAGACAGATGTAGAGACAGAGAGATTCACACATAGATCATTCAGCAGAAAGAAGACTGAACTCAAGTCACAATGAAGATCCTCCTCATCTTCTTCACTTTCTACCTGATCTCAGGTCAGAGCTTTTCTCTTTCATCACTGCAGTAATGATGCTGTTTTCTGTTCATCAGCTTTCTGATCACAGTATTAATCTGATTGACAGCTGCAGAAAAATACTTTGATGTGTCTGGATATTCTGGAGGAAGTGTTCTTGTTGATTCTGGCAGGTTTTCACCTGGTAACAATCACAATCTACAAAAACAAACCAGTGAGAAGTGGAATATAATAATAGACAACAAAAAACAAGCTAAATGGATTAATGAAGGAAGATATACTTTGTATCTCAACAAAAACAGAAACGTCATGCTCTTAATCAGAGAACTAAATGCACAGGATTCTGGAAGATACAAGATTAGACTTTCAGGTTCAGAGGTTATTGAATTACATTTGAATGTGATAAATGGTGAGTAATATGGACATTATGAACTATGGGGCTGTGTTTACAGAACGTTGAATTTAATTTTAATGGACTCTGGGGGCAAGAAGGGATCTTGACATTGAAGGGTTGGTGTAGGATCCATTTACCAGTATAGCCACTGCGATGTAGTTAAAGTACTTTATCTTCAATATTCATTTCGCAGCATTTATTAATCTAGGTTAATGTTCATTCATTTAGAAATGTTATATTGTTAAAAATAAGTTTGTTCATAACAATAATTGATTGGTTTCACTTTATTTTGATGGTCCCATAACACATTCTGTTCATAAATATCTACTAACTCTGTACTGTTTATATAGTTTTAGTAGACTGGTAGGGTTAGGGTTAGAATAAGTTGAGATGTAATTGAAAAGTTACTTATAATTAGAAAAATGTCTGTTGAGAGACCATAACAATTATGAGATAGCAGATATTAATCAGACAGCTTAACGATAATTTAATGAGAGTTAATTGAGATAGGTGCAATGCTATTTATTGTCAAAAGAATGTTCCAAAAGAACCATTAAAATAAAGTGGTATTTATATTCATTAATACAAATTGAGCAATTAATGTACATCTGTATGTTGTATGAGTATCTGTTTGGGTAAAACTAGATTAATTAATAAATGCTGGGGACAATTATTGTTCATTGCTATGATACTTAATGCATTAACTATGTTTAATTTAATTTGAGTAACACAAACTCTGCTTTGGCTGAAGGTTCGTGGTTTGCTGCACTAATTTCACAGACATATGGCATGGCATTTATATTCAACCTCATTATATTTACTTAACAAAACATGCCAGATACATATTATATAATTGTTCTCTTTTGTGTAAATGACAGATCCTTGTTGTAAAGTGTCAAAGAGAGTGGAGAAAAGAAGGGAACGAGCTTCCATCTTTAGATGTGAATATTCACAGAATCATATCTATAATCCCAAGATCGTATTCAAAGAAGGAAACAGCTACATTGAAGAGATTCTAAACAGTTCTTTGAAAATTAATGGAAGGTTCAGTATGTTTGAAAGAAGAGAAGAAAAATACATAACTGTGATAATTTCTGCTGTGACACCAGATGATGGAGGAGTTTATTTATGTGGCGTTCAGATCAACACATTCTTGTACAGTTACTACATAATTACTTCTGTTCATCTACATATTATTCTGGGTGAGTACACTGTAGATCCAGATGTTACCTTTCATTTCTGTAACCCAATACAGTAATTCTGAGTTTAATGTTTAATTATATATTTGACTTGAATGAAATTATATTTATTTCCTTTGATGTACATATAAATTAATATCTGTGATTGACAGCTAAAGTTGGTGTGTCTAGTGTGAGCGGCTACTCAGGAGGTCGTCTGATGATCAAGTGTGAACATCCTCAATACAAAACCAAACCAAAATACATCTGTAAAGAATCAGACGGATGCTCAGAGAGGAAGAGTCCAGGAGTTCAGGATGAATGGATGGAGAATGGAGATGTTTCTTTATATGACGACACCAGAGCAGGAGTCTTGATGGTGTTTTTTAGAGAGCTGAAAGCTGCAGATGCAGGAACATACAGGTGTGGAGTGAAAGAATCTGACTATACTGAGAGATTCACTGAACTACAGCTGAGCGTCAAACACGGTGAGGAACAGAGAATACTTTAACTGCATGCATGATTTGTCTATTTCACTTTTTGAGTAAACCTATCTTGCTTTGTAGATGCAAAATACCCAAAGAGAGTGACAGGATCTGTGTATCTCGGTGGAGAAGTCATCATCACCTGTCAGATCCCAGAGAAACATTTAGTTCATGTCTGTAAAGAGGATGATAATCACATCTGCCAGAACATCAGCTCATCTAAAGTGACAGAAATGAGTGGTTCATCAGAGAGAAATGAAGAGAGAGTTGTTACAGTGAGCATCAGTAATGTGAGTGTGAGAGATGCTGGAGTTTACTGCACTGTAAAAAATGTTGCCGTTAAATAACAGTAATTTTCTGGCAGCAGGGTTGCCAGTAAAGTACTGTTAATTTACAGCTCTTAACCATTAATTTACCACTCTTATTTTTTAACAGTATTTTACCATAAATTCAACCATGGAAATTAACTCCACTTTCACTGCTTCAAACAGTTAGAGTTTTTAAAACTAGCATTCCTACAATGTTAGTACTATGAACAATATTTCTTGCAGGAATATTTCTTAATATTACGATGCAAACACTTAATGTGCAGTAATAAAATAACTAAATACATGACTTTTACTCAAATCACTGCAGTTCATTGTCAGCTATAGCACACATGTATGTGCTGAAGTACTTAACACAGAGAACATAACTGTATCAGTGACTCCACATTTACTGTCTTTATATAAAGCAGCAGAAAATCAGAATTTGTGGCTCATCATTGACTGAAGCACCGGCTCTACTCTCCAGCACAATGGTGAACAACAAAACTACATTAAACTAAACGATCTCTCTTGTGCAAACACACATTAATACAGTCGAGTTCAGTATTTACTCTCATTATCAGTGTATGACTTTGCCTAATTTTTTTTCTATGGATGTTCACAAATATTTTAGTTTAATTAACTTTTTTTTTCATTTGGTAAATCTGACGTTTACATTTTACAGTATATTATTGTTTTTCCTTGACTTAACGGCAACAAACTGTAGAAAAACACTTTTTTTTTAGCTGGCAACCATTAATTTACGGCAAGAAACAGTAGAAAAACAGTTATTTACTGGCAGCAGGGGTGCCAGTAAATAACTGTTTTTCTACAGTTTGTTTCCTGTAAATTAATTACAGTTTATTACTGTTAAATTATGTTTCATGCTGTTTTTTCTTCATCTTAAATATTTAACCCTTTAAACCCCACAAGAAAATCCTCAGTTTTAAATGAACACTTATAATGTGTGCACACTACAGAGTGTTTGAGTAACACTAAATCAGTGAAGTTAATGAGATAATTCTGTGATTAATTGATGATTGAGCATTAGTGATAAACACCTGCAGAATCACTGAAGGAAAGAGAAACACAAGAACTACAAATGACTTCAGCCACAGCCTTAGATGAAATCAACTGAATAAAAGAATACATCAAATCTCTCAAGATCTGATTAAACAACTACTAAAACAGCTTCACCAGATTCACATTACTAACCAGACTGACTTTATTTCTGTCAGATGTCTACAGAAGAACTTATGGAGAGTTAAATAGGTTTAGGTGTTTTTTTCACTACCATGATGGAGATCAGTGTTTACTTTAGTTGGGCTCTTGAACGTGATTTTTAAACAACTAAGGTATTTTTTTTTCATGCTGTAACAATGCGTCTTTGGAACCTGTTATAGCAAAACAAAAGTACACAGAAGAAAAAAAAATCTGATATTGTTGTTTATAGATTGACAAGAACAAATACTATTATTTCTGATCTAATCTCGTGTCTCTTCTCTTATTGATACTATAGCAAAAGAAGGAACACTGCTGAGCCATAAGTTATGAAAGACTGTTAAGAAAATTTCACTCATAATAAAAAAAAAAACCTTTGCTGAAATTTAGACAGAAATATCAAGAATCAGCGTATGAATCACAACAATGGTGACAATCCACAAAATAAATGAACAGATCAGTTCTGAACATCACAACACATGCTACTAAAACTTAAAACAATTGCAAAATTATAAGCACATAAGAATTCAAGAAAATAAGTGAACAATTCAGGGGCATAATTTATTTATGCCGCAATGCATGCTGGGAATCATGGATGAGTTTTATCCTGTGCTGGTACCCAGCATGCATTGCATCATGAACCTTTTGATTGTCACCATTGTTGAGATTCATATGCTGATTGTTGATTTCTCTCTTTGAGTGTTGTGGGGGCTGCTGCCCGAAATATTTTTTAAATAAAACTAGTTGTTAAATCCATAAATACTGGTTATCACACTACTTTTCAATCTTACAAAATTGAAGAAACAAAAAAAAAAATTGTGTCATTCACTCAAATATTTCAACACCAAATTAATATTTGATTACTATAGCAACACTTTCAGTCAGTCTAGTAGATTATGCCTGTTAGAAACAGCCACAATCACTTGACTATCAAAATTAATACTGCTGTAACAGATGCATCATAAAGATGCAAATACAGCAATAAAACAAAACTTAAAGTGCAAAACTCAATGGTCAGGAGCCCAACTAAAGCAAACACTGATCTCCACAATGGTGACGCTAAACGAAACAGTAACATTATCATCTAAATCTCTTTAATTCTCAGTAAGATGTTTCGATCTCTGATCTCTGATCTGACAGAAATAAAGTCAGTCTGGTTAGTAATGTGTGAAGTTGGTAAATCTTCAGTTGATTTCGTCTAAGGCTGTGGCTGAAGTCAGTTGTAGTTCTTGTGTTTGTCTTGTTTCTTTTTTCTTCAGTGATTCTACTCATTAACAGCAGCTGTTGATCATTGTCTGAATTCACTCATTAGTTTTCATTCTCTCTGTCAGGTGGATTATATTAGTAAACTCATGTGGAATAGTGAATGAGGGAGTAGGGTGTGATTTGAAACACAGCCGCTGAGTGTCGACTTTGAACGTTGTTAATTTACGATATATAGCAGCAGGCTACCTTCTCGAAAATGATGAATATTACCCAGAATGCACTGTTTTAATGAAAAACAGTATATTACTGTCAAAATTTGGCCGTTTTTTAACAGCGATTTTTAACAGTGTGGTGTGGAGCAGAAACCAGAGACACAGATCTGACTTTCATCTCCCTGAACACTCAAATTCAGCTCAACCTCATCAGTGAGTGCATTCAGATGATTCCACTGCAGTAAACACTGTCTGTTCACAATCATGTGTGTTAAATATCTGTGTTTGATTGTTTTAGTGCCTCCAGTAGTGAGACGTGAAGGAGAATCTGCTGAGATCTTCTGTCCTTATGATTCAATCTATAAATCAAAGCCAAAGTCTCTCTGTAAGGGGAAGTGCTCCACTAGAGACAGAAATCCTCTCAGTGAGACTGTGAGAGAAGAGAAAGAGACCAAGACTGACAGATTGACTCTGAAAGATAACGTCACTGCAAGTGTCTTCACTGGGACCATCACTGCACTGACAGCAGAGGATGCTGGGAAATACTGGTGTGCAGTGACATTAGAAACAGAGCTCAATTATCTTCACACTCATCTGATGGTCATCATGAACGAGGGTGAGGAAGGTTTCTTCATCTGAAGATGTCAAACTCCGGCTGTGAATTGATCTTCTTGTGTCTGTAATCATTTCCAGAGCTGAACTTGACTAAGTATGAAGGAGACGACGTGTCAATCCAGTGCAAACATCAGGATGAAGATCAGAAAAGCTTCTGCAAAGCACATGAAGCCTCCATGTGTGTGAAGGATGGAGTTTCATTGGAGACGATCAGAGATGATCGATTCTCTTTCAGTGATGAAGCATCTGCTGGAGTCTTTACTGTGAACATCACTGATCTGAGAGAAGAGGATTCTGGGATATACTGGTGTGGAGATCACGTCATCACTAAAGTGCATTTAAATGTCAGCAAAGATAAGAACAGGAGTAAGATCACTTTATTTTATTCACACTGTCAAATATAAACACTGTGACATTGAGAGGGTCGTTCTAAAGTCATTTAATAATAATAATTATTATTATTACAATTATTATATTATTGTTGCTTTTGTTAAAATTATCAAAAGATGGTCACAAGATAAATATTCAGATTTTCCTCCCCAGTAGTCGGTTTTATTTATATAATTAAACAATTATGAACATTTTTGCATTTATATACAGAAGAACTTTGCCTGTTGAGTATTAAAAACAAATTAGCAAACAAAAAATGTATTTCCATGTCTGCCATGCAATCAACTGTTGCTGCCCATCTCCAGACTGAATCTCTTCTCTCCACTTTCCCTAATTGCAGATTCAGTTATTAGATCTGTCAGCATTAATATTTTTACTTAAATATGTTTAGGGAGGATCAAACTGCAACACCGTGTGTCCCAACCAGACGCGACGCAAATTGATAAAAAAGTATCTTTTCGTTGTAGTTTTTGTCCTAAACACCTGCGACAGTGATACATGACAATTAGCGACACTGGATTCTATTTTAGAAATGGTTTTTATTTTCTGTTTTCTGAGTTTGAATATTATTTAGCGTGATCTTTATAGCCATAGTGAAAGCAAGGATAGATATTTTACCTCAGATTTTGAAAATAAAATTAGGCTAAAGAAAACTTACATTAAAACTGTGAACTCACTGCGAACCAATATCAATAACAAAGATGGTACCACTCTCTCGAAACTGTACAGTCCATTCACATCTGAATCACCTATTTTCAGTGTCCACTTTTCTTTACTTCACACTCACCATGTTTTTGCTGTCAGGAACCCTGATATATAGTTTCTCTTAAATTTAACGCACTAAAAGGTGTGTTTTATTTCACATAACTCAGTAGATATCAATGTAGTAATTGATCCTCTGATAAAATGATTGACCTACTGCACATCTGAGTCTCTGGATTTTTATGGAATTTTATTTCAGACATGTGTTATTTTTATGTATATTTATTTAAAAAACACTATGTGTGTGTGTGTGTGTGTGTGTGTGTGTGTGTGTGTGTGTGAGAGAGAGTGTGTCTGTGATTCATTGTTATCTCATAAAAAAATCCTTTATTGCTTAATAAATCTTTGAATTTTGTTTTGTGACATTGCTCATAAATGCAGGAGGTGTTAAGTGTTTGATGAACACAGTGTTTTAATTTCAGATCAAAACCACAGAGATGAGCTGAAGGTTCAGAGAACTAACAGACTAACAGTATTTATTCAGGAAACCCACATGAGACTCACAGAGAGATGAACGAGAGTTGTGTGCATGTCTGCAAAAGAGAGACTAAAATATGCTAATTTCCCTCCACAATTTAGTTTCATTTGATCAAGTAATTGTATAATCCTGTGTGTGTTTCATTCTCAGATTTCTCCAGGATCGTCATTATTATCATCATTATTAGTGTGTGTGTGATTCTGCTGCTGATCGCTGGATTCACTCTGACTTTGTGCAAATTAAGACACAAGAGACGAGGTGATGCTTGAGTTCATTATTTAACTCTTGAGTCGTTTAATTAAATATTTTTTTATTGTCTCTGAGCTGCTTCAGTAAATTTCACTCAATAAGTTTCTGCTGACATTTAATGTTGATCTAGTTTCTCTTTCTCTGAACAATTCATTTTGTTTTGGGTAATTAGGAAGAATCTCAACATCAGACAAGAGAAAGAAGAAGAAAAATATGATGGTGAGTTACACTTTGTGTGTTTGTATATTGTGCTTATGATATATTTTCTTGTTTTAAAATACATTTTCTCTCATATCCATGTCAAGTCATCATGTGCAGACAGCAGACATGATTCTCTCTCAGATCCTGGATCAGCTCAAATTATCAGCAATGATTAATTACCCACAATCCCCTCTGATGGGCTCCTGTACACTGCTGTCAGTTTCCAGAAGCATGAAGAGTCTCTCAGTGAAGCTACAGTCAGATTCAGTAAGAATGAGATTCACTCTGATTACACATCTGTCAGTCACAGCATGAGACTCAACTAACTCACTTATAACATTTTTTTTTTTTTTTACTTTTATATTGTTTACATTCACAATTCATTGATAAAAAATAGCCTCATAATTTAATGTTTGAAATATTTGTTTTATTGAGACAGTTTAACTATAACATATCACAGATCTTCACACATCGGAATTTTACAAAAAATAGACTATGATTATAACTATGATTATAACTATTATATATATATATATCATTATCATTATTTATTTATTTTTTTTACTTGTCAACTTTCAGAGTTTGTTTATTAAAATGTTATGTTATTATAATTAATATGTAGTGTTGAACAGTTGTTTGATGTGTGAGGGTTGTTCACGTCAGTGTGTAAATAATGAGACTGTTTCCACTGCTGCTCAAGTTGCATCTCTCTCGTGTTTAAAATCAGGCACGTGCACAGGTAGGGCTCAACCTGTGCCGAGAACATGCCCTTTTTGCCCTTACACCCCGAAGTGCCCTTTTTTTTTATCAATGCTATTGGTCACACTTTACGTCTGTCTGTCTGTTTTACAAATATTTAGCAAATGAAAGTTCTTAAAACGAGCTTGTGTAAATCTTATTCGATCCTCAAGCTGTCAGTAAGCTGATAACTCCGCCCCCTCTATATTCATTGAGTCAACACACAGTACAGTAGACAACAGCTGAGCTGAACAAAGTTTTGCGAAGGGTAAATAAATATCTTGTTGTTTGAATAAGTACTACTAAACACTATGTCTATAAACGCTCATTTTATTTATTTGATGTCTGACTGACTCACTGACTGAGACGTGGGACAACGCCTCAGAGAGAGGGCTAGCATTTGCCATCTAGTCATAGCCGATACATAGCCAACACTTAAATAGCCTGTGCATACAGTAGCATTTCATCTTTTATAAAATGCGATTTTGGCCAAATGCATTTTACCATAGGACAAACTGAGCGCTCCCTCTATATAGCTAAAAAAAAACTAGATGTAGATGAAAATGTAATGTGATGCCGTTTTAATGACGGACAGAAAAAAAATTCACATTTGCACACATTCGCTGGTCAAAAACGATATATTGATAAGTAATACAACAACATATAATTTGTTTTTACCATCGGGAAATCATAACAGCTGCGCCCCGCGCTGTTTCGTACCGGAACTTACACAAAGTGACGAGTGATCCTCGTCACCTAGATAACATATATTTCTAAGAAATTTCTTCTTTGATTTATGATTGCTGATACACTTAATTTATTAACATTTCGGCTAATAATGTTATGGTATACTCTCCGCTCGTCCTCACATGTATAAAATGTTGTAAAACATGGTCATTTATTTGATCCAAAATACAGCAAAAACAGTAATATTGTGTAATATTTTTACAATTTCAAATAACTGTTTTCTATTTGAATATATTTTAAAATGTAATTTATTTTTGTGGTCAAAGCTGAATTTTCAGCATCATTACTCCAGTTCAGTACTCTTCAGTGTCACGTGATCCTTCAGAAATGTTTTCACTGCAACTGTACTTTTCACACTATTTTTATTTATTTTTTCATTGCTGACTTATTTTAGGGAAAGTGTAGTGAATAAGAGACCTTCAAGAGACCAACATCCCTGGTCCACCACAGTATCAAATTTTTGCCAGGTAGGCGGATACATGTTGGATATGTTATAGTAACGGTATGGCTATAGTTTCTTATAATCTGGAATTGAGTTGGACATAATTACTTAAATTATATTTCAAAAAAGTTTGTCAAAAATACTTGACTCATTGCTCACCTTCCCCTCTTCTCAGTGTCATTCATAATCATGTTAACCAAATAATACAAATAAGCTTATAAAACCAAACAGAATAGCTAAAAAAGAGAATATATATAATTGATATAAAAAAGGGAGGGGGGTGCCCTTTTTCAGTTTCAGCACATGCCCCTCAAAAGGTCTGTGCACGGCCCTGTTTAAAATAGTTTGTCATCTCAGTTTATCTGGGTGCGATGAAAACAGGAAATAAAACCCTTGATTGACACTTTTAGAAGGACTGTAAAGTTTCCACTCCACGTTTAGAGACACAGCAGCCTTAGAGCGTTAATAAAGACTCTTTTATAGCAGCTCTTAAACAGTTTCTTTCTCATCTTTCTGAATATTGACTGTCTTTGACCTGCTTTAGATTTGTACATGTAAAATACATTTATTGATGTTGCTTTTTTAGTTCATTCTTGCTCTTGCAAATTTTTCTGATGTTTTACAGTAGAATCATTTATTTTATTAATTGAAAAATAAAAAATTTCCTGATATTTTTTCAAACATTAACTGAAAAGTAAACAAAAATAAACTTTTCTTGCTATTATTTCTTCTTTATTGCTCATAATTAAAGTTGTTGAATTATATTATATTATAATTTAATTGACATGACTTCAACACAGACAACGGTTGAATCTAGTTTTACTGATGAAATCAATGTTACCAGTGAAACATCTAATAATACACTATAAATTCATGATTATCTAATTATCTTCATGAAAGACAGTGAGAATAGTTTGTACTTTCTGAAATATGAATAATAATTTTATGCATTTTATTTTGTATCACCCCCAGAACTGATCTAGATATTCACAGTATATGCACATAAACAATATTAATTTGTATGTTTTAAAGGATTTGTTACTCCTGTAATATTCAGAAACCTAAAAATTGTATTTTTGATGCTTTCTGTCACAAACCCCGGAGGTGTTTTTTTGAGTTTGCATGATGAACAGACATAATGTTTTTCCGTTCAGATCAAAACCACAGAAAACTGGTGAAGGTTCAGGGTCTCAGTTTAGTTTGAGTGTGAAGATTAAACAGACTTCTTCAGGAAACCCACAGAGAGACACAAGAACTGAAGATGAACATCCATTGAGCAGAAGACAAAGACTAAGAGCTGCTCATTCAGTAATTAAGCTTTTCTTATCAAAGGATGTTTGTGTGCTTTGATTTTTTCTTTCAAAAACAGATCAAAGAAAAACATAACAATGAGCAGAGAATGAACACTGAACAGAGGATGTCTCATCATTCTTTAGATTCCACACATTTGTATTGTTAGTACATTGAAGTCAACACACTTTAAAGAAGCAACATCTGCAATATTTACTTTATATTTCACTGTGTGTTCTCAGATTTTCCATCATCTCTCTGGTCAAATTCAAAATATTATGGCACGTTTGTAGGGCAGTAATAGAAAGAGCTATATACTAATGTTTTTTTTTTTTTTTTTTTTTTTTTTTTTTTTTTTTTATTCAGTCAAAAATAAATAAATAAATAAATAAAACTTTTTTAGCCTGGCTTCTTAACTAGGATAAAGTGAGCTGCTTGTTAATGTCTCTGTGCTTTATGTTCACAGAGTGTGCTTAAGATCATCTTCATGTGATCCTCTCCAGCGTGTGATTTTCTTTTGCTCTATTTATATTTCTTTGGTCAAACCAAAAACCTCCATCCACCTGCAGGTGTGATTAAAAATGAAATGTTTATCTTAGTCAATGAAAACAGATCTTCCACTCCATAAAAACATGCTGTCAATTTTTTTTTTTTATATATGAAAACTAGTAATTATATGTATAATGTATCCTAGCTATTTAGAATTCAAAAGGTTTTTGCCATGTCATCTGAGATACAATATCAAATTTATTTCAAACCATCTTTAGTTATAAGTAAGTGTGCCATCTTTTCAAAAGTTAAAAATATAACTTTTCAGCCCCCTCATGCTTTCTGGAGCACTGGGGCATTTTACATTGTTTTACATGCTGCTCAACTTTACTCTGATGAAAAGAGTAAACCTTTTTCTCATGTAGATAGTGAATATTCAAATATTGCAAGACTACATACACCAATAACCAATGAGGTTTAAGCATAGTTTTGTCTCCTCCCCTTTCTCCTTATAGGGCACTGAGCATCAGTTTAAATGAAAACAAAAACATTTAAATTAACAGGACAGAGGAAGATTTTATATGAGTCATAAATTTAATTTAGGCCTATTTCTCACATAAATATGTTTTACGTCTTCAGAGGGCTTGTACAGAGCACGAATCATATCAATGACTTTTATGGTACTTTATTTGATGTTGACAGCAGTGGTGTAGCTAAAGGCCAGGGCTTATGAATCTCACACAATATGATAAAATAATAAATAATAATAATAATAATAATAATAATAATAATAATAATAATAATAATAATAATAATAATAATAAAATGACAGTAAATGACTATTATGATTTAATGCCTCATTTTACAGTATGTGAAATTAGCATATTAAACATTGTAACGTACATACATAAATATAAAAATTACTCAGACAGTGGCCTGGCATATATCCAGCTACATTTTCTGAAATAAATAGGGCCTATGCATGCAGACCGCCACAACACAATGAGACGGTCGCCAATACTTTCATATAATGTGTGCTATATTCATTTATTCCATACTATGTAGATGTATAATGCAAACTGCAGCGTTTCAGAATAAATAAACAGGTTGACTTTTTTTTTTTTTTTTTTTTTTTTGTGAAATTACTTTAGGAATAATATAATTTAAGTTGAGGCATTGAGCCAATACAAAGTCTGTGAAAATATTGCTTGAGAGCATCTGATTAAACATGAACATGAATGCTTAACTGAAGCTTCTGGCTCCACCTGTTGGCGAATATGGGTTTAATTTGGTTAAATTCCTTGTTTTTAATTAAAACAAAATGGTATGGTATGGTAGTTGATAGAGTAGGTGCATGGTTTTTTATTTATTTTCCAGTATTGTTTTGATTAATAATAAATGTCTCTGATTTACATAAGTTTTCGTATAAGTTTAAAATGAAAGAGTCAGTCTGGAAGAATGAAACTTTCACTTCGTATTTGATATTACATGGACTCATCGTTCATGAAGATGTTTTCAAAACCTAAGTTAAAGTTGAAGGAAAGAAATCAGATAAACTCAAGTCTCAGCATTTCATTCTTTGGTTTTCATTTATTTATTTATTTATTTATTCATTTTCTGTATATGAGAATAGATCAGACTTAGTAGCTGATGCACATTTCATAACGTATGAATTTCGTCTGTTCTGTATGTGGTATATTTTGTATTACATCTTACATGTTTTTTTTTTTTTTTTTTTCAACCTTTTATTTGAAATAATTTTAATGTTGAAGCTACATTACGTTATAAGTCTGCTGAGACTCTAAAGATGCCTTACCCAGCTAGAATGTTTTTGTTCTAAAAAAATGTTCTAAGAACATCCCCATGATTGTTCTCACCACGTTTTTAGCGGGTTGTTTTATTTTTGTTCTCTCAAAAGATAGGATAGCGTTCTCTAAAAACATTCTAAAATGTTTATTAATAACATTATTAGAACATTATCCCCTAACATTCTAATGAATATTTAAGCAGAGTTAGATGTGGATGTCTGTATAAAAGTAATAGTTTGGTTTGAGGTCACCATAATGGCAGCAAGTGTTGGCTTTAGTTGTGCAATTTGACACTTGGCTTATCACAGTCATTCTTTAACTGCTGTAATCTTTATTCAGGCAAAAACAGCAAGAGAACCTCAGGTTGGACAACACTGGTTGCTTGCTGATGATTAATATGTCATCACATATGTGATTTGGTCACCCAATCTAATGTAAGGTGCCAGTTGCATATTTATGAAAGTGACTCAATCGGTCAACAACCTGAGCCCCAGCTGAATTTAAAGCAGAAAATGTCAAGTGTTTTAAGAAGAAAAAAAATATTTGTCACACAAACATCAGGATTCAGTGTATGAATCTCAACAATGGTGAGATGCTTTCATGCTGCAATGTATTCTGGGTACATCATACAAAAAAAAGAGTCATACTGCCTAAGTACTGATGACCATAATGGTGACTTCAAGCTAAACTATTGTTTTCAATAAACCACCAACACCTCTGTTAATCTCAATAAGAACTTTTTTACATTTATGACAGAAATAAATTGTGTGTTTTGCAAACATATTTACATACATACGTAAGTAAGTAAAAATCATGTTTAAAAAAAAAAAAAAAAAAACACTTCCATGAATGGTATCAAAACGTCCAGATGAAACAACTTCTTCCAGTGACTCAGGATAAATCTGGCCATGATCTGAGCATTTTCCAGCACGGTGGAGCACCATGTCACTAGGCAAGAGCGGTTATGAAGTGCCTCAGATATCATTTCAGTTAGATTTTGAATTTGTGGCCAGGCAACTCCCTGAATATCAATCCCATAGAGAACCTGTGGTCAATCCTCAAAAGGCAAATGGACAAGCAGATAAGGCAAGAATGAATTGCCATCAGTCAGGATTTGGTCCAGAACCTGATATCCAGCATGCCAGAATTTCTATCATTGCCAATACTTTAAGCCACAGTTGTATATGTAAATCATACTGGCTCACTCTAGTAGGAGATTTAAATGATGCAATTGTGCCATTTGTTCTGATATAGGGAAAATGAATCCTGTATGATCTCTCAGTATCAGACACTGTATCCTCCAGTAGGTGACACTCTTTCAGTGTGATTAATGTGATATTCAGTCAGTGGTGATGGGGGGAGGAGCCAGTAAGGCTGTTCATTACTGATTAAGAGCTGAATAAAGAGGAAGTAACTAAAGCAGACAGATGTATAGACAGAGTGATTCACACAGAGATCATTCAGCAGAAAGAAGACTGAACTCAAGTCACAATGAAGATCCTCCTCATCTTCTTCACTTTCTACCTGATCTCAGGTCAGAGCTTTTCTCTTTCATCACTGCAGTAATGATGCTGTTTTCTGTTCATCAGCTTTCTGATCACAGTATTGCAGCGTTCACCATTGGCTCAACGACAGAATCCAGTGGCGGTATAATCCAAGCTAACATAATTTTGTTACAAGAACATTCTCCAAATATTCAGTGTCGGTTCTAGGAACATAAAAAGTCCATAAAAAGTTTTCTTGATGTTAGAGGAAAGTTTTTAAAATGTATGATGTTCCTCAAACATCCTGTCAACTTAATTTTGATTTAAAAAAATCAACATTCTAAGAAGATCTGATTAACAACTCCACAAACAGCATCGCCAGCTTCAGTTATTACTACCCAGGGGAGCGTTTCCTAAAACCATAGTTGCTAACTAAGTTAAGAACTTTGTTGGTTGCAATACAATTTCCCATTGCCAACCAAATAAGTTGCTAACAGGTTAGCTTTTGGGAAACGCACCCCAGATTGACGTCTACAGAAGTTCTTATTGAGAATTAACAGAGGTTTAGATGTTTCATTTGACATTACCATCATGGAGATCATTAAAGTGTGTGAAAATTTAGTTTATTGCTGTTTTGTCATATAACATTTAAATTCCAAAAGTAAAAGTAATCAAAACTACTTTATGGCTACTTTAAAGCAGGAATTTGCCTATTTTTAAAACAGACACATTGAACTGGTTTACCAACGCAGAAATGTTTTCTGAAAACACCTGCAATTCTGCTTTAACTTCATACTCAAAGGTTACTTTAGGCTTGAGAGATGCATATGTGAACACGGAGAGAGAGACACAGCAGCATGTGAGTGTTTTTGATACAAAGCTCCAGAGAGAAACGTTTTTATTTTTTTTATTTTTTTTACCTACAGAATCCCAGACTCTTTTGCCACTTTCCCTTAAATATTCATAACAGAGAAAATAAATCTTAAAATGTAAGTTTTAAAACAGAAGAACACTTTTCGGTTCATCAGAATCCCATGACCCAAAGGTCACTCCTGGCCAATGATACCAAGCAAGAAAGTGAATTAAATTAAATTATATATATATATATATATATATATATATATATATATATATATATATATATATATATATATATATATATATATATATATATATATATATAATAAAACAACAGATTCACAAAATACATACAGTGTAGTTGATTGCACTGGATGCAGCACGACAAATTCCCTTCCGTAAAATGCTTTGATCTATTTATGACAAACTGACACAAAGTTCAAATTTGAATTGGCTGCTTTGTTGAGTCCAGTGTAGACACAGTGTTAGTGAACTTTCAGTGTCTTGAGCCTGCTGTAGGAGAAGAGGGAAAGGGGGTTCAGGAAGGGTGAGCAGCTTCCATTTCTGTGAAAGTTCCTGAGTCCGTTTTTGTATGAAAATCAAGCCAATCTTTGCCTGACAGGTGCAGTGAAAGGCATTGATGTGTCTGGATATTCTGGAGGAAGTGTTCTTGTTGATTCTGGGAAACTCTGGTTCAGTGACTCTGGTAAATATATGCATATGTTACCTGAGTTGGGAAAAATAACGTATAATACGAAGCATGAAAAATGGATTAACGAAGGACGATTCACATTGTTTAAAAACAATGAGGGAAACCTTATGATCTACATCAGAGATTTGAACAAACGTGATACAGGAAAATACCAGATTAGGGTTGAAGGCAAATGGTCCATCGATATGACTTTGAAAGTGGAAGAAGGTCAGCCATTTTAAGATCAAATTCTTAAGATCAAATTACAATAAAACAACTGATCATTTCAAAACTTTTAATGTTTGTGTATTACAGAAATATGTTGTAAAATGTCAAAGAGAGTGATGGTGAATATTGAAGAAAGTGCCACCTTCAGCTGTGAATATTCATACCGTCATATTACTAACTTCAAAATGATATTAAAAGAAGGAAGAGACTCCATTGACATGATTTACAGCAGATGGAATAAAACAGAAAGATTCAGTGTTTCTGATGACAAACATAAAAACCTCTTGATTGTGAGAATAACTGCTGTGACACCAGATGATGGAGGAGTTTATTTGTGTGGAGCTTGGATCGACAGACATTCGTACAGTTACTCCATTATTAATACTGTCCATCTACACATTATGAGTGAGTAACACAAAGTATCAATGTCTTCTAGAAAATACATGTAGCCACTGTTTGCTTCTTCAGTATTTCCTAGATGTCAAATTTGATTAATGAGATTAAATAAGATATTTTCTGATTGACAGCTAAAGTGGGCGTGTCTAGTGTGAGTGGCTTCTCTGGAGGTCGTCTGATGATCAAGTGTGAACATCCTCAATACAAAACCAAACCAAAATACATCTGTAAAGAATCAGACGGATGTTCAGAGAGGAAGAGTCCAGGAGTTCGGGGGTCATTCCACAAAATCGGTGCCTTTTCCACTTTTAAATATCCATGAAATAAAAACCTTAAAATGACAAGAATTTGTATTGTGCCATCTCAGGCCATATCATTTAATATTTTATGAGTACTTTTCTACCTCATGGTTTGGTATTTTTGTCAAACCTGTTAACAATACAAGCGTTAGTAGATACTGTAGTTTAATTGGAACTCATATGCCACTGAATGATATTATAGGCATTAGCTCAATAATATAATTTTACACAGAATTTTACACACACAATCTTTAAACACAGGGTCACACCTAATAAATGTCACCCCTGTTACCCACATGTCAAAACCTGTACTCTTACAAGTTAAAGGTCGACAGCAATAGGTTTGATGATTTCAAACAAGCACAAATTGTATACTTTGAAATAATTTTACTTATAGATATTGATTATATTAAATGTAAGAAATAATTGTATAAATTTACATTTTAAAAATGATAACAGGATTGACACTGCATGATGTCTCAGTCAAGCCCCATAAATTATCAAAAATATAACACTATAGTAAATAGAACACTAAGAGTAAAAAGAACTTGCTTGTGTTTAAGTTTGGAATTCAGGTTGAGAGATGATGCAACCTCCTAGAAATGATGTCACTTGAATATATTATTTTGTAAAAACAAGGGTTTTTTGATATGGGTAACAGGGACGACATGAAATCAGGTTAAACCAATACAATTATTAGTATGTTATAGAAAAACTGCATACTTATGCCAAAAACAGTGCTTAACAATAAAAATAATAATAATAATAAAAAAAAAAAATAAATAAAAAATCTTCCAAATGTGATTTTATATAATTTTGCCTTCATTTGGCAAATTAAAATGTCCTGTCGGAAAAGAAAAATCATAATGAGGGACAAGCCAAAAACTTTCTTTTACCAGCATAAATGCTAATTAAATTATTTAAATTCATATTTAATTGACCTTTTTTATTTAATATTAATGAAAACATATTGTTATGTTTTTAAATTGCACATTTATTTGTTGTTATATGAAATCTACATTTGATTATTTCTTAGGGACACCAAAGGCACAGATTTCAAGGGATGACCCTTGGGAGGAATGGATAGAGAATGGAGATGTTTCTTTATATGACGACACCAGAGCAGGAGTCTTGATGGTGTTTTTTAGAGAGCTGAAAGCTGCAGATGCAGGAACATACAGGTGTGGAGTGAAAGTATCTGACTATACTGAGAGATTCACTGAACTACAGCTGAGCCTCAGACACGGTGAGGGACAGAGAATACTTTATATTGTGTATATAAAGTAATTTTTCTCAGCTTTATGTTTACTTGAATCTGATTTGTAGATACAAAATATCCAATGGTTGTGAATAAAACTGCATTTATTGGCGAAGTTCACATCACCTGTCAGATCCCAGAGAAACATAAAGTTCATTTCTGTAAAGAGGATGATAATCACATCTGCCAGAACATCAGCTCATCTAAAGTGACAGAAATGAGTGGTTCATCAGAGAGAAATGAAGAGAGAGTTGTTACAGTGAGCATCAGTAATGTGAGTGTGAGAGATGCTGGAGTTTACTGGTGTGGAGCAGAAACCAGAGACACAGATCTGACTTTCATCTCCCTGAACACTCAGATTCAGCTCAACCTCATCAGTGAGTCCATTCAGATGATTCCACTGCAGTAAACACTGTCTGTTCACAATCATTTGTGTTAAATGTCTGTGTTTGATTGTTTTAGTGCCTCCAGTAGTGAGACGTGAAGGGGAATCTGCTGAGATCTTCTGTCCTTATGATTCAATCTATAAATCAAAGCCAAAGTCTCTCTGTAAGGGGAAGTGCTCCACTAGAGACAGAAATCCTCTCAGTGAGACTGTGAGAGAAGAGAAAGAGACCAAGACTGACAGATTGACTCTGAAAGATAACGTCACTGCAAGTGTCTTCACTGGGACCATCACTGCACTGACAGCAGAGGATGCTGGGAAATACTGGTGTGCAGTGACATTAGAAACAGAGCTCAATTATCTTCACACTCATCTGATGGTCATCATGAACGAGGGTGAGGAAGGTCTCTTCATCTGAAGATGTCAAACTCTGGCTGTGAATTGACCTTCTTGTGTCTGTAATCATTTCCAGAGCTGAACTTGACTAAGTATGAAGGAGACGACGTGTCAATCCAGTGCAAACATCAGGATGAAGATCAGAAAAGCTTCTGCAAAGCACATGAAGCCTCCATGTGTGTGAAGGATGGAGTTTCATTGGAGACGATCAGAGATGATCGATTCTCTTTCAGTGATGAAGCATCTGCTGGAGTCTTTACTGTGAACATCACTGATCTGAGAGAAGAGGATTCTGGGATATACTGGTGTGGAGATCACGTCACCACTAAAGTCAGACTCACTGTTAAAAAGGGTAAGATAGTTTATCATTCCTTCATTGTTAAATATTCAGAAATCAGCACAATAACAATCACTCACACGTTGTGGCAGCACGTGGAATGTGTTTATTCTGATGTATAAAACATGAATGCCATTTCAGCAACAGTTCATTGATATGATGAGATAAATAGACAGTGTACCAAGAAATAGTGGTAAGAAACAACAAGTTTGTATTACGTTTTCCTCACAGAACATGCACATGCAAGTGCACCTTGTGTTTATGAACAATTAACTCTGGAAGCACATCAGTTATTTTAATATTGTTTTGAAGAGTCAAACTCACAAACTCAATCAGAGTTTTTACTGAATCAATATCTGACACCTTTCTAACCTGCAAGATATCAGTGGCCGAACTTGTTCTCACTGGGTAATAATGCTGAACCTTCTGATACACCCCAAGCAGACGAATGAGTGTAGTCTACGATATGATGAAGTTTAATACAGGCCTGTTTACACAGGAGGAGTCTTCCCTGAGATTAGGCAAATTCATTGTTCACAAAAGACGACTAGTTATGTATGAATCATAACATACATATTTTGTTAACTCGAAGTGTGCTCTGATATAATTCTGTGCAGATATTATGTCTGTGATTGCTTTATATTGAATCAGGATAAAATAAATAAATGAATACATTTTTATCCATTTATTCTGACACTGCCCTGTGTCTCTTCTTTATTGTCGCTGGTTATCTTGTGAAACTCTAAATATTGCTGTGAATAGTTTCCTCTTTAGCGAGGCAGGTGAGAAAACAAGACAATGTCCAAACTCACAGGAAAGCATTAGCTGTTTATGACGGAAAGTTTTCATTTCACATTTAAACCACAGAGATGAGCTGAAGGATCAGAGTCAGTTTAATTCAGCTGTGAAGAACTAACAGTCTTTATTCAGGAAACCCACATGAGACTCACAGAGAGATGAAGTACAATATAGGTTATGAGTAAGTCTGCAGATGAATACTCTCTTGTTACTGCAGAACAATTCAGCTTCTTTAAAAAAATAATTAAATGGGAAGTATGATCATTAAACTCACAAGAGTTATATTATATTATATTATATTATATTATATTATATTATATTATATTATATTATATTATATTATATTATATTATATTATATTATATTATATTATATTATATTATATTAACACTGTGTCTGTGTGTTTAATTCTCAGATTTCTCCAGGATCATCATTATTATCATCATTATTAGTGTGTGTGTGATTCTGCTGCTGATCGCTGGATTCACTCTGACTGTCTGCAAATTAAGACACAAGAGACGAGGCGACGCTCACTCACAGTTACCCACAATCCCCTCTGATGGGCTCCTGTACACTGCTGTCAGTTTCCAGAAGCATGAAGAGTCTCTCAGTGAAGATACAGTCAGATTCAGTAAGAATGAGATTCACTCTGATTACACCGTAGTCATTTACCACATGAGACTCAACTAACTATAACAGATCATCACATTACCTTTTTTGATCAAGTTAGTTAAGTGAAGACAAAAAATAAACCCCTCAGTGACACTTCTACAATATACTGTAAAGTTTCCACTCCAAATACAGAGACATACAATGTATATTCAAATGAACACTGTAAAAAATGAATCATGGCTCTTGTAATTTCGTTAAAAAAAGGTGATGATTAAAAATAATGTGTGGATTTTGTTAAAGAAATTGTGATTCAGTGTTGTATAGAAAATAATGAGGACTAATAAAACCAAGAGATGTGTTTTCAAATTTTTTAAAGCATTTTGGATGCTTGAATTGGGAAACTGATTAAACTGAAATAATTAAGCAAAGAAGGCTGCCTTTTTATTTTAAGACACTTGGCTCAATTTTGCAGTTTTATTTTAGAGGTGATTGTTAGTTCCCAGCATGCGTTGCATATGGCTGGATATGGAGAGTAAACTTTAAAATGAAATGCTATATCAGCATTTCTCAAATACAAGACTTTCCTATGACTGTATACAGTCTTTTAAACATATAAAATAACAAAATACAAACAGACCTTACTCAAAGTCACAGATTTTCGATAATAAACTTAAATAAATTAGCACATTTCCCTAATTATATTAAATTCATTGTATCATAGATTAATTAATTTAGGAGATTTCACATGATTTATTCAGGTAGATTACATAAAAAAAAAAAAAAAAAAAAATAGCTTGAAAAACTACTCAAAAATATTATGTGTAATATAGTTATCTTATTTTTTTTAAAGCTCATTATATTTTTTACAGTGCAGCTTTTGACATTAGATTTAATAAAACTTATTTTATAAAAAGACTCAAGTTCAACCAACCTTTATGAGACAGATTAATCTGTTCAGAGCTTTTAAAATGTCTGTTTTCTTCTTCTCATCTCTGAGTTTCACTCTTTGTACATTTAAAACTCTTAGTATTTGTTCATAAATGTGTTTATGATTAATAGTGTCATTATTTTAGCACAGTGAAAACTTCTGCATTAACTTACTGGCAGATACTTTTGCTGATGTTGTTTTCAGTTCAATCTGGTTCTCTTTGTTTTATTTTACTTTTTTTTTTTTTTTTTTCTGATTGAATAACTCCTTATATCTTTACTGTAGAATCATTTTATGGAAAAATAAATAATTTTGGAAAACAATTTCTTGTTGATTGTCCAAAGCTTTTATTAAAAAACTTACATTAAGAATACAATTCTAACAATAAAAAGTGTTAGCATTTCTGCAAAGGAGAAAGTCTGAGTCTGAAATAGCAATCTGAGTTCATTTTTGTTACGAGGTTTCATATGAGTTGTTTTTTTGTGTTTGTGTGATAAACGCACAATTTTTTCCATCAAGCTCAAAAACCACAGAAAACTGGTGAAGGTTCAGGGTCTAAGTTTAGTTTGAGTGTGAAGATTAAGCAGACTTCTTCAGGAAACCCACAGAGACACACAAGAACTGAACACAGACAGAAGATGAACATCATTGTGAGCAATGACAATAAAGAAGAGCTGCTCATTCAGTGATTCAGCTTCAGCATTTACTGAAGATAATGCATTGAGAAAAAGAGTTAAAATGTTAATTATCAACAAATTATCTACATTTATCAAATTATCTTTTTAACTCATTATATATATATATATATATATATATATATATATATATATTTGCTAGGTAAAAGTTTGTAAAAGTCTCAGTGTTTGTCTTTGCAGGGCTCTTTATGAAGGTGGTAAGTGTGATAAACCTCATTAATGTGCTGCTCTTCAGCTTGTGGTTTTCTTTTTTTTGCCTTTAAACCAAAGACCCCCTGCATGTATGACAAAAACAGGAAATAGTTTTTCAGTACACACCCTTAACAAATTTTCCACTCCAAAATAAAAATATAAAAATAAATATGCTGTATGTATATGATGTGTGTAATACATGAAAAAAGTATATCTATCTATCTATCTATCTATCTATCTATCTATCTATCTATCTATCTATCTATCTATCTATCTATCATATTTATATATATATATATATATATATATATATATATATATATATATATATATATATATATATATATATATATATATATGCCTCAGTTCTTTCTCCAAATGTTTTTACTATAAACATCTGGAATATTTATTGGCTCAAAATTGTTTTTCTAACAAGTACAACTATTTGTAGTAATAATTAAGTAAGTGTGCATTATAAAATATCGAACCCCTCAGTGTCTTTTGCTCTCAGTCTCACTGGATTTTCTCATGTTGCTGTAAATTAACCTTGTACTCAAAAGACCCGACATAATACATCAGTGTTTTGAAACGGGTACGAAACTATCATATATATATATATATATATATATATATATATATATATATATATATATATATATATATATATATATATATATATATATATATATATATATATATATATATATATATATATATATATATATAATTTATTTATTTATTTATTTTTTATTTTTTTTGTCCAACTGTGATCCACTATGGCACACAACACTTTCCGTTTATTTAGATTATAAATATTCAAATATGGAAAGACGCACACACTCGAGAGCCAATGAGGTTTAAACACAGTTTGGACCCCTCCTTTTTGTCCTTATATGGCGCTGAGCGCAGCCAGTCTGTTTTTAATGTAAAAGATTGTTCTTGGGTAAATTGTCTTATGAATGAACAGTCATATTAGCAAGGACAAGATTTCAGTGAGTAATCAATTACATTTAGATCTTTTCCTCACACAAACGTATTGTATGTCTTCAAAAGACTTGCAATGAGGCCACGAAATTATGGACGATCTTTCTGGAGCTTATCAACGGTCGCACTGAGGCTCGTTAGTCTCACAATACCTTAATACACAAAAAACAACAACATTATAATAAAATGAATTAAGTCTTTACTAATTATACATTATATACATAATATGACATTGGGTTTTGTAGCACACAGTAAACGCACTACCAGCTGTCTTATTGAATCCTCTGGCTCCCTCTAGTGATTATTATGAAGTAATTTTACATTTCTAAAACTAGCCTAAACATTAAATGTCTTAATATCATTCAAATTAGTTTTATGGACTTGTATTGTATGGTAGTTGATACAGAACAAACATTTATTTTCTTTTGTTCTGGTTCGATTAATTATAAATGACACTGATTTACTTGCCTCCTGTTTGTTCAAAAACAAAGAATTAATCTGGAAGAATTAAACTTTGTCCCAATATTTGATAATTACAGAGATGCATTATTTTAATGCAGATGTTGTTATGCTCAAAGTCAAGGTGAAGGGAAGGAAGCAGAAAAACTTATGTTCGTCTGTCATCAGTGATGCTGAAGTTTGTCTGAGAGCTGCTCTCCATGGTGCTGAATCCACAAATATACCATATTACTACTAGTGTTATGCATAAAGCATATAACAAAAGATCCTTAATAAATAGACCTCGATGTTTCTTGCTGTTAATAAAAAGATATTTTTGTCTCTCCAGGAGTGCCTTGTTGTATACTGTATGGAGCACAGTGAACTAATATTGACAGTTGTCCTCTAGTGGGAGATAAAAAAAAATAAAATAAAAATGCTCAGGCCGATCTGAACTGCTCGAATGTCATTTGACCTGATATTCTCCAAGTTGGTGTAACTGCAGACCGGAGATCTCCAAAATAGGGCGTGAACTCTAAAATTGGGAAGAACCTCCAAAATGGGCCGGGGTCTCCTTTTGCAAAGACTTTCACCATTGGATGTGGCTTCAGCCAATTGTTACTGTTTCAGTTGTTACTTTAATTTTATAAATTCAACATTGAGTCTAGTTCATCTAAAATAAAATATGCTATGTAATAAACATTCTCCATGAGAGCAGAGGCCAAAGCTCGTTGCCTGTGGTGTTTGAACCCAAGTCTGAACCTCTTCTTCATGATGTAAACAGAATCACTCAGGAGCCGTCCCAGCGGAGGGGAAAGATTTTACTCTATTGCTTTATTCCAAGCAATGGGGCCGTCCCGGGTCATGCAATTTGCAGGCTAGGAGGGGGTAGTGATGCCGGGTGTAACTAAAAAGGTGCCATTGTGTGGTGAGTCTCATATCGCATAATCTTATTAACTGTTTATGTCCTGAACTGCAACTTTCTTTACCACAATATTCAGAGCCAATCCTGCCATTCAGTCAATTTCACTGGTTAAAGTAAGGTGTGGGGTAGCTTTAGGGCAGTGATCCTCAAATCTGGCTAGCGAGATCCACTTTCTTGCGAGCCAGATTTGAGGATCACTGGTTTAGGGGTTAGTTTATTTTGTTGCATAGTGTAGGAAACACTTTAACTGACACAACCAATAAAAACATCAGAATCAGCTGTGGGGCAGAGTTTGCACTGAAGTGGATTGGTGGAAAAATTGTGCATGCATGTCATGCACCTGTCTCTCAATGGGAGAAGGCCTATCTTGGGGCTGGAGTTTCCACCCCTATTTGGAGATCTCCAGGCTGCAGTAATACCATTCCCATACTGTAACATGAAGCCTGTATGATCTCTCAGTATCAGACAATGTATCTTCCACTAGGTGGCGCTCTTTCAGTGTGATTAATGTGATATTCAGTCAGTGGTGATGGAGGGAGGAGCCAGTAAAGCTGCTCATTACTGATGAAGAGCTGAATAAAGAGGAAGTAACTAAAGCAGACAGATGTAGAGACAGAGAGATTCACACAGAGATCATTCAGCAGAAAGAAGACTGAACTCAAGTCACAATGAAGATCCTCCTCATCTTCTTCACTTTCTACCTGATCTCAGGTCAGAGCTTTTCTCTTTCATCACTGCAGTAATGATGCTGTTTTCTGTTCATCAGCTTTCTGATCACAGTATTAATCTGATTGGCAGCTGCAGTGAGATGCTTCAGTGTCACTGGATATTCTGGAGGAAGCGTTCTTGTTGATTCTGGGAAACTTTGGTACAGCGACTCGGCTAAATACATGTATAAGTTACCCGAGTGGAGAACAATAATAAATGATAAGAAACATGATAAATGGATTAATGAAGGTAGATTTGCGCTGTTTCAAAACGATGAGGGAATCCTCATGATCTACATCAGAGATTTAAATCAACGAGATGCTGGAGATTATTGGATTAGGTATCATGGCCAGTGGTCCATTGATATGACTTTGAATGTGACAGACGGTCAGTTTTCAGATCAGCGTCTATGTGTAGCAAAGCCACTAATCATTTCAAAGGTTTTATATATAAATAAAATATATTCCTTTATGTATTTGACAGATTCATGTTGTAACATGTCAAAGAGTGTGACTGTGAATATTGGAGAAATTGCCAATTTCAGCTGTGAATATTCATACAATCATATACATGATCCTGAGATCATATTCGAAGAAGGAAAAGACTCCATTGAGACGATTTACAGCAGATGGAAGATGAAAGAAAGATTCAGTATTTCTGATGAGAAACATAAAAACTTCTTCAGTGTGAGAATCACTGGTGTGAGACCTGATGATGGAGGAGTTTATTTGTGTGGAGTTTGGATCGACAGACACTCGTACAGTTACTCCATTATTAATACTGTTCATCTACATATTATTGGTGAGTAATACAAGCTTTCAATCAGATCAGCTTTTCAATGCTTTGATTCATATTTTTGTGTAGTTTTCTCAGATCACAAATAAAACTTTGAATGTTGACAGATTCATGTTGTGGCGCATCAGAGACAGTGAGAGTAAATAGTGGAGAAACTGCTGCTTTCAGCTGTGAATACTCAAAGGATCAAAAGTCTCTTAGAAAGATCATATTCAAAACAAGAAATGACATCATTGATGAGATGATCTCCACTGATGACAAATGGTATCAGAAAGAAAGATTGAGCATCTATGATAACAGACAAAACCTCTTGAGTGTGAAAATCACTGCTGTGTCACCAGATGATGGAGGAGTTTATTTGTGTGGAGTTTGGATCAACAGACACTCGTACAGTTACTACATTATTAATACTGTTCATCTACATATTATTAGTGAGTAAAACTAAACTGAATCAAGATTTTTACAATCTGTGTTTGTGTC
Organism: Carassius auratus; assembly: GCF_003368295.1. Lineage (NCBI taxonomy): Eukaryota > Metazoa > Chordata > Actinopteri > Cypriniformes > Cyprinidae > Carassius > Carassius auratus. The sequence continues at coordinate 58,629 of NW_020526738.1, forward strand.
AGATTTGATTATAATGAGAAGTGATATTTGTGATAAACAGCTAAAGTGGGCCTGTCTAGTGTGAGCGTCTACTCTGGAGGTGGTTTGATGATCAATTGTGAACATCCTCAATACAAAACCAAACCAAAATACATCTGTAAAGAATCAGACGGATGTTCAGAGAGGAAGAGTCCAGGAGTTCAGGATGAATGGATGGAGAATGGAGATGTTTCTTTATATGACGACACCAGAGCAGGAGTCTTGATGGTGTTTTTTAGAGAGCTGAAAGCTGCAGATGCAGGAACATACAGGTGTGGAGTGAAAGAATCTGACTATACTGAGAGATTCACTGAGATACAGCTGAGCGTCAGACACGGTGAGTCACAGATGATACTTTATATTGTGTATGTGAATTATTTGTTCAGTTTCTATGTAAGGTTTTCTTGCTTTGTAGATGCAAAATATCCAAAGAGGGTGACAGAATCTGTGTATCTCGGTGGAGAAGTCATCATCACCTGTCAGATCCCAGAGGAACATAAAGTTAATGTCTGTAAAGAGGATGATAATCACATCTGCCAGAACATCAGCTCATCTAAATTGACAGAAATGAGTGGTTCATCAGAGAGAAATGAAGAGAGAGTTGTTACAGTGAGCATCAGTAATGTGAGTGTGAGAGATGCTGGAGTTTACTGGTGTGGAGCAGAAACCAGAGACACAGATCTGACTTTCATCTCCCTGAACACTCAGATTCAGCTCAACCTCATCAGTGAGTCCATTCAGATGATTTCACTGCAGTAAACACTGTTCACAATCATGTGCACAGCAAAATCTCCATTTTTAATTTAACACTCTGAGTGTAAAGTCTGTGGACTCATATAAACTCTGAAGCAGTGTTAAAAGTAAAACACTGAAGCAGAGTTGAAGTTAATGAGATAATTAAGAAGTTAATTGAGTTATGATTGACCATTATTGAAGACACCTAATGTTAACAAGCAGACTCACCAAACGAGAAAATCACAATTTGTGTGTCACCATTATAGTGGTCAATGTTTGCTTTAGTTGGGATCTTGAACCTTCAGACGTTTACTTTAGACTTTGTGTTGCTGTTGTAACACAATTATAACATACAGACCAGAACAAAGGTAATCATGTGTGCTATTGATTGTGGTTTGAACTAATTGTCATGTAGTGATCTGAATGTGTCAGTTCAGGTTTCATTAATGCATACATAAATTAAGTGGGAAAAACAAAGTTAGCAATCCATCATTTTTGGCACAATATGACATGTTTTTAAAAGTTAGTTCTACATAAAGAAAAAAATCTTTAGTTTAGAAACACAGACATCAGGAATCAGCGTGAGCATCACAACAACGGTGACCATCAAAAAAGCATGTAGCCAATAAAACTCATCCATGCTCCCATCATGCATTGCGGCCTGAATAAATTATGAGCTGAACTGTCTTTTTAACTTTTTATTCTAACTATATTTTATTTTGCTGTTTTTATGTGAATTTTTTGTATCTAGTTTTTTGATGTTCAGAGTAGATCTGTTTATCTGAATATGCTGTTTGTCACCGTTGTTGAGATTCATACACTGATTCTTGTTATCGGTGCGTGCCTAAAATAAAGACTCTTTAATTTAAAAAAAAAAAAAAACACTTGCAAGAGATGGCTACAAAATGAATAGAAAATGCAGACGCTTTCATTGTGGAATCAAAGCTGTGACAATCAATAATGGAAGTTTTAATTAGAGAAAACACTGTAAATTAGTTTAGTAACTCAGGTCAAACAACGATTACATTAAAACGTAATCATCACCAGCTAATGACTGTTGCTCTTGATTTCCAAAACAAATTTTAAAGCAAACACTGACCACTATAATGGTGACACACAAATTGTGATTTTCTCGTTTGGTGATTCTGCTTGTTAACATCAGGTGTCTTCAATAATGCTCAATCATGACTCTATTAATTTTGTAATTATCTCATTAACTTCAACTCTGCTTCAGTGTTTTACTTTTAACACTGCTTTAGTGTTTATATGAGTCCACAGACTCTACACTCAGAGTGTTAAATTAACACTGAAAATTTTGCTGTGTGTGTTAAATGTCTGTGTTTGATTGTTTTAGTGCCTCCAGTAGTGAGACGTGAAGGAGACTCTACAACTGGTCCCTTTATGACAGAGATCACAGGTCCGCAATTTTTTCTATAAAATGTACTTATACCCCATACATTTTAAAACAGGTGTTTATCTTGGAATAGAAAAAGAGTAAGAACATCATACCTTTTAATAATTGTGTAGATTTTATTTAATTAATCTCTGGATTGTGTGTTTTTTATTCTCAGATTTCTCCAGGATCATCATTATTATCATCATTATTAGTGTGTGTGTGATTCTGCTGCTGATCGCTGGATTCACTCTGACTGTCTGCAAGAGACGAGGCGACGCTCACTCACAGTTACCCACAATCCCCTCTGATGGGCTCCTGTACACTGCTGTCAGCTTCCAGAAGCATGAAGAGTCTCTCAGTGAAGCTACAGTCAGATTCAGTAAGAATGAGATTCACTCTGATTACACATCTGTCAGTCACCGCATGAGACTCAACTAACTCACTTTTAACAGTTTTTTTTTTTCTTTTTTTTTTTTTCTTTTAAATTGTTTACATTGACATTTCATTGATAAAAATAGCCTCATAATTTAATGTTGAAACATTTGTTTTTATTGATCGGAGTAGATGTGTTCAGTTCAGTGAATCATGAGAAAGTTAAAAGTTTCCGCTGCTGCTCATGTTGCTTCTTTCACGTGTTTAAAATAGTTTGTCATCTCAGTTTATCTGAGGGTGTGGTGAAAACAGGAAATAAAAGCCCTGAGTGACACTTCTAGAAGATACTATAAAGTTTCCGTTCAACATCTAGAGACAGCAGCTTTTGTTAAAGTTAAAGCTCTTAGTAGCAGAACTTACCAGACTTTCATGATGAGACACATGAAGTTTGAGAATCATCATTTGTACTCTGTTCAAAGCTGTTAAAATGGCTTGTTTTCATCTCTTTGCATATACTGACGATATTTGACCTGCTTTAGATTTGTAAATACAAAATAGTTACACAGAGATTATAGGGAAGACATTGACAGCATTATTAGCAATTCACAGGGAGTGAATCTAGTTTACATACTGCCAGATCCCAGATAAAAATCTAGAAATACAGTACAAGAATATAATTATCTGATTATTGTCATGAAAGACCGTGAGAAAGATGAATAGTTTGTGCAAAGCAAAAAGCCTGAAATATACAATTTCATGTTTTGTTTTTTTTCTTCTTCTTTTTCTTGTTTTAATATAATGTCCAGGACAGATTTAAATATCCACACATAAACTACCAAAACAATCAGGTAATTAAACTTATTGACAGTATTAATTCACTTTTTTTATTTTTTTGTTTCATTTATAAATTATTTCCATAATCGAAGACTTTGAAATGACATTATAATCTGATTTTGTGTTAAAGTATTTCTTGAACATTAGAGGGGTTTGTGTGTGTGTGTGTGTGTGTGTCCATGAGTGTTTGCGTGATGAACAGGCTGTTTTTCTGTCCAACTCAAAGCCACAGAAAACAGTTTGTCAGTTGAGGGTCTAAGTTTAGTTTGACTGTGAACATCACACAGACAGTGAACAGTCTGTGAAGGTTATTCAGGAAACCCACAGTGAGACACACAAGTCACAGAAGACGATCGTTGTGAGCAGAAGACAATCAAGAAGAGCTGCTCATTCAGTGATGCAGCTTCAGCATTTACTAAAAGTGATCAATTGAGAAAAAAAGACTTAATGTTTATAATCAACAGACTGTCCATGTGTAATTTGACTGTTACTTTTATAGTGAGAAAAAATGAGTCTACAAATCACAGAATGACTTTAAAATTTTTTACATGTTATTCAGATGTACTGTTAAATTTAGTATTTTTTGTTAATGTTACCTAAGCATTACCAGGTTTACTCTAACTTGCTTGTAAATGTCTCAGTGTTTTGTATTTGCAGGATTGTTAAACACTGGGATCATGCTGCCTTGTGGTTTTCTTTAGCACTTGCATTTAAACTATTTCTGTCAAACCAAGATGCACTTCTGTAACCTGCACGGACACAAATGATCCACTCCATACAAAGAAATATAGTGTGTGTAATATATGACAAATGGTTTTATATATATATATATATATATATATATATATATATATATATATATATATATATATATATATATATATATATATATATATATATATATATATATATATATATATCAGCTTTTCCTCCAAAAGGTTTTATTCTGTTCATCTGTAATAGCTTCTGTTGGCCAACATCAAAGGGATGCACATGATCAAAACTGTTTGTAGTGTGTTAGATAATTTGTACTTATCAGCAGATGTTTCACCTAAAGTAATAAGTTATATTTGTATTTCTGTTTGATCTTGTTTATCTAAATATTCAAATATCAAACTGTAACAACACACACAAGAACCAATAAGGTGCAGTTTTGAGTTTTACGTTTTTTTAAGAAATTCAATTCAAAATATCTTTATTGTCATGCCAAATTGTATATTGCATGAAAAATCAAAGAACCATTAAATAAAAGTTAATTGCATGATGAACAGGTGTAGAAAAACAATAGTACAGAAATAGTGATGTGTATTTACAAATGAGTGTACAAGCGTTTGAGTTAATATGTCTCTGTTTATGTGTGTGTGTACATGGGAGAAGTTCTGTTGACTTTTCCCTCTTAATACGGCAGGCCTTAATGTACCTTGCCACTAGTATTTCACCAAGAAATATATATATTATATAGTGTGTGTGTGTGTGTGTTTAGATGTAATGAGATGAAATGCTTAAGCCATGAAATCCAAACTAAGTATATTGTTAACTATGAAGTTAAAGAAACAGAAGAGCATGTCAAAACCATGATCCACATGACAGACTATAAACCTAACAATAAGATATTTGGGCTATTGTAAGCCTATATGTAGTGATGGCAAGATGAAGCCTCGTGAAGCTTTAAGCTTTCCAGCAAAGAGATTCACAAAATGATTAATTTTTGGAGGCTTAATTTGTTCACAATACCACCTGGTGGCCAAAGTGTGAACAATATGCAGATATATTACAAACAGAGGTGGTTAGTCCAGGGCTAAGAAATAAAAGTGCTGCCATATGTTTATTCCACACATGAACTCAGCAGCTGATTTCACCAGAGGAACCAAGTCATTCCTTCCAAGTCACAAATGAGTTTCAAGTCAAATCCCAAGTCCTCAAAGAGTTAAAGTTAATGAGATAATTAAGAGACTAATTCAATGATGATTGTGCATTATTGATGAACACCTTCTGTTATTGTAAGTTACAGAAGATCAGATGTTGATGTTTTATTTGACTAAAATGAAGCCATCATCATGGAGATCAGTGTTTGATTTAGTTGTGCTAGATCTTTCTCTGTAGCTTTATATGTGGTGTTGTAGAAAAGAGAGATCAGTGATCTACAATAAACATACAGGCACAATGAGCTGGTGTAATAATATTCAAAATATTTATTTTTCTTTAGCTTAGATTTTAAATAATCATACCAGTGAAACTTCAACACGCAAAAAAGTACAATGTTAATATTTACATGGAATAAATTGTAAATCTGTGTAACACATTCAGAATTTTGACCCCCAGTGATTTTTAAACACACACAGCTATCAGGAACCAGCATATGAATCTCTACAATGGTGAAAATCAACAAAATGCATCATACATGAGTAATACATGAAAAACTACCATAATGCATAATGCACTGCAGGGTGAATAATTATTTGTCACTACTGTTGAGAATCATATGACAAATGTCCATAGCTAAATGCCAAATTCTCATAAAACCTTTTTTTTTAACATTGAAGTATTTTGTGGTAATGTATAGTAAGATATCACTTTTTTTAGAGAAAAATGTAGAAATTCAAATCAAGATCATAGACTCATCAAAAGCATAAATTACCTGTTAGATCAAGATTTGTTTCTGCATTACACAATTGTTTGCTGTGAAATAGTAATGCATTTGCTCAGATGCAGATTTATCAAAGCTGTTAAAAGGCTCAAGAGCACAACTGAAGCAAACACTGACCACAATTATGGTGACAAAGTTGTTTTTTTTTTTTTTTTTTTTTTTTTTTTTTTTTTCTTCCAATTGATTTCATTCAAGGTTGTGCTTAAAGTCAGTTGTAGTTAGTGAAGGAAAGATGAAACCTCATGAAGCTTTAAGCTTTTCAGCCGATTGGTTCACAAAAGGGTTAATTTCTCGAAGCTTCATTTGCTCACAATACCACCTGGTGGCCAACAAGTGTAATATATTACACATGCCGATATATTACATACAGAGGTCTAAAGTCCAGGGGTCAGAGAGTAAAAGTCCTGCCATATGTTATTCCACCCATGAACTCAGCAGCTGATTTCACCAGAGGAGGATCAAAGTCATTTCTTCCAAGTCACAAACGAGTCTCAAGTTAAAACCCAAGTCCTAAAAGAGTTAAAGTTAGTGAGATAATTAAGTGACTAATTAAATGATGATTGTGCTTTATTGATAAACACCTGCTGTTATTGATAATTACAGAAGATCAGATTATTTATTGGTTAAAATGATGCCACCATCATGGAGATCAGTGTTTTATTTAGTTGGGCTCTTGACCCTTTTAAGAATTAAAAAGGAAAATTGCTTTTAAGCACTTGCAGTTGTGTTTCATAGTTAACATTAACACAGTGTTGAATTAAAAGCTTGAAATACCAAACTAAATTTCCCTTTTTTGATGATTGGAGTTTTTACTATGGTGTTACCCAGCATGCACTTCAGCATGAAGCATTTTGTTGATTGTCACCATTGTTGAGATTCATATTCATAAAGAGAGACATCAACAATCAGCATGTGTACCTCAACAACGTGACATTCAAAAGGTTAATGATACAATGCATGCTGGGTACCAGCACAGGATAAAATTAATCCATGACTCCCAGCATACATTGCAGCATGAATAAATTATGCCCCTGAATTGTTCAGTTATTTTCTTGAATTCTTATGTTTTAGTAGCATGTTTTGTGAAGTTCAGAACTGATCTGTTTATTTATTTTGTGGATTGTCACCATTGTTGTGATTCATACGCTGATTCTTGATGTTTCTGTCTTTATTTTTCTGCTAAGGTTTTTTTTTAATGAGTTAAATTTTCTTAACAGTCTCTCATAACTTAAGGCTCAGCTGTTTTTCTTATTTTGCTGTAGTATCAATGTTCAATAAGAGAAGGAACACGGGATTGGTTCAGAAATAATAGTGTTTGTCCTTGACAATCTATAAACAACTATACCAGATTTGTTTCTTCTGTTATATATATATATATATATATATATATATATATATATATATATATATATATATATATATATATATATATATATATATATATATTGCTATAACAAGTTCCAAAGATGCATTTTCACAGCATGTAAAAAAACTTGTTGAAAAGTCACGTTCAAGAGCTCAACTAAAGTAAACACTGATCTCCATCATGGTGATGAAAAAAAATAAACACACCTAAACATATTTAACTCTCAATAAGATCTTTTGTAGACATCAGACATAAATAAAGTCAGTCTGGTTAGTAATGTGAATCTGGTGAAGCTGTTTTAGTAGTTGTTTAATCAGATCTTGAGAGATTTGATGTATTCTTTTATTCAGTTGATTTCATCTAAGGCTGTGGCTGAAGTCATTTGTAGATCTTGTGTTTCTCTTTCCTTTAGTGATTCTGTTTATTAATAGCAGGTGTTCATCACTCATGCTCAATCATCAATTAATCACAGAATTATCTCATTAACTTCACTGATTCAGTGTTACTCAAACACTCTGTAGTGTGCACACATTATAAGTGTTCACTTAAAACTGAGGATTTTGTTGTGGGGTTTAAAGGGTTAAAGATTTAAGATGAAGAAATAACAGCATGCAACATAATTTAACAGTAATAAACTGTAATTAATTTACAGGAAACAAACTGTAGAAAAACAGTTATTTACTGGCACCCCTGCTGCCAGGAAATTACTGTTATTTAACGGCAACACATTTTACAGTGTTTGGAGCTTGAATGCACTGGTTTAACTGACAGTCGCGCTAAGGCTTTTATAAACGTACTTACAAATACAAACAACAATATGTCTAAGATGAACAAATTATCATGCATTATATTATTATATCAAACAGCATATTTCAGACAATGTCAAACGATTTGTACATTTTCTGATGGAAATTGGTGATTATTGTGTGCTCTTGGAAAACTTGCCTGACACATAATGTGAGGATAATGTAAGAAAACTCACATGAGACCGTGAACACAAAAAAACCTTAATGTTACAATTGTGTAACTAAACAATATATGTTGAACATGATATGCTAGACATTATGTAATATTGCTATACATTAAAGTATTATTGTTGTTAAATAATATATATTATCCATAATATTGTTTCATTAAAATAACCTTCATGTAGTTGTATTGTATTTTAGTTGATACAAATGATACATGTAATTTTTATTATGGTTGGAGGAGTTGTAAATGTTACTTTAATTTAACCACTTCCCATATGGTTGAAATAAGTCCATATGAAATAATTAATCTGGGGCCAAATATTTTGATAATTGCATGGAGTGCAGATGTTTATGACCACAGTCAAAGTGAAGGAAAGAAGCAGATAAACTCAAGTTCAACTGCCATCAATGATGCTGAGGTTTGTCTGATAGTCACTGTCCATGGTGCTGAATCCACCTCAAATTGCAATCCTTTCTTTTTTTCTTTTCTTTTCTTTCAATGCATAGACTGTGCAAACAAATCCTATATGATATCTCACTATCAGACACTGTATCCTCCAGTAGGTGACACTCTTTCAGTGTGATTAATGTGATATTCAGTCAATGGTGATGGAGGGAGGAGCCAGTAAAGCTGTTCATTACTGATTAAGAGCTGAATAAAGAGGAAGTAACTAAAGCAGACAGATGTATAGACAGAGTGATTCACACAGAGATCATTCAGCAGAAAGAAGACTGAACTCAAGTCACAATGAAGATCCTCCTCATCTTCTTCACTTTCTACCTGATCTCAGGTCAGAGCTTTTCTCTTTCATCACTGCAGTAATGATGCTGTTTTCTGTTCAGCAGCTTTCTGATCACAGTATTAATCTGATTGACAGCTGCAGAAAAATACTTTGATGTGTCTGGTTATTCTGGAGGAAGTGTTCTTGTTGATTCTGGGAAACTCTGGTTCAGTGACTCTGTTAAATACATGGCCAAATTACCTGAGTGGAGAGCAATGATAAATTATACGAAACATGCTCAATGGATTAATGAAGGACGGTTTACACTGTTTCGAAACAATGAGGGAAACCTCATGATCTACATCAGAGATTTAAACAAACGCGATGCTGGAAGATACACAATTGATGTTCTTCAAAATCAGCGTATATATATGATTCTGAATGTAGAAGGTGAGTCATTTTTAAGATCAAAGTTTAATAAAACTAACAATTTCTAAGGTTTAGTTTTTATCTTTGTAAAACATCACAGATTCATGTTGTAACGTGTCAAATATAGTGATGCTGGACACTGGAACAACTGAGACTTTCAGCTGTGTGTTTCACAGAATGATATTAATAATCCTAAAATCATATTCAAAGAAGGAATATACTCCATTGAGACAATTTACAGCAGATGGAATAAGGAAGAAAGATTCAGTATTTCTGATGACAAACATAAAAACCTTTTCACTGTGAGCATCACTGCTGTGACACCAGATGATGGAGGAGTTTATTTGTGTGGAGTTTGGATCAACAGACACTCGTACAGTTACTCCATTATTAATACTGTTAATCTATGTATTATTAGTAAGTGAAAAAAAATCAAATCTTGCAAAAATAAATAAATAAATACAATAACAAAAATCTGTGTTTGAAACAGATTTAATGATATGTGTGATTGACAGCTAAGGTGGGCGTGTCTAGTGTGAGCGTCTACTCTGGAGGTCGTCTGATGATCAAGTGTGAACATCCTCAATACAAAACCAAACCAAAATACATCTGTAAAGAATCAGACGGATGTTCAGAGAGAAAGAGTCCAGGAGTTCAGGATGAATGGATGGAGAATGGAGATGTTTCTTTATATGACGACACCAGAGCAGGAGTCTTGATGGTGTTTTTTAGAGAGCTGAAAGCTGCAGATGCAGGAACATACAGGTGTGGAGTGAAAGAATCTGACTATACTGAGAGATTCACTGAACTACAGCTGAGCCTCAGACACGGTGAGGAACAGAGAATACTTTATATTGTATATGTAAATTATTTGTTCAGTTTCTATGTAAGGTTTTCTTGCTTTGTAGATGCACAATATCCAACGAGAGTGACAGAATCTGTGTATCTCGGTGGAGAAGTCATCATCACCTGTCAGATTCCAGAGGAACATAAAGTTAATTTCTGTCAAGAGGATGATAATCACATCTGCCAGAACATCAGCTCATCTAAAGTGACAGAAATGAGTGGTTCATCAGAGAGAAATGAAGAGAGAGTTGTTACAGTGAGCATCAGTAATGTGAGTGTGAGAGATGCTGGAGTTTACTGGTGTGGAGCAGAAACCAGAGACACAGATCTGACTTTCATCTCCCTGAACACTCAGATTCAGCTCAACCTCATCAGTGAGTCCATTCAGATGATTTCACTGCAGTAAACACTGTTCACAATCATGTGTGTTAAATGTCTGTGTTTGATTGTTTTAGTGGCTCCAGTAGTGAGACGTGAAGGAGACTCTACAACTGGTCCCTTTATGACAGAGATCACAGGTCATCAAACATTACAGAGTTATATATTTTCTTTTATTTGCAATTATTCTATTAAATGTACTTACAACCCAAAGATGTTAAAACAGCTGTTTATGTTGGAATAGAGAAACACTAGGACCATTCATACATTTTAACAATTGTGTAGATTTTATTTAATTCATCTCGGGATTGTTTTATTTTTTTATTTTTTTTATTTTTAGATTTTTCCAGGATCATCATTATTATCATCATTATTAGTGTGTGTGTGATTCTGCTGCTGATCGCTGGATTCACTCTGACTGTACCACATGAGACTCAACTAACTATAACAGTTCACAGATCATTACATTACCAAAGAAATTTAAAAAACAGAACCTTTTTTTTTACTTATATATTGTTTACATTCACAATTCATTGATATAAAATAGCCTCATAATTTAATGTTGAAACATTTGTTTTTATTGATCGGAGTAGATGTGTTCAGTTCAGTGAATCATGAGTAGATGTGTTCAGTTCAGTGAATCATGAGAAAGTTTAAAGTTTCCGCTGCTGCTCATGTTGCTTCTTTCACGTGTTTAAAATAGTTTGTCATCTCAGTTTATCTGAGGGTGTGGTGAAAACAGGAAATAAAAGCCCTGAGTGACACTTCTAGAAGATACTATAAAGTTTCCGTTCAACATCTAGAGACAGCAGCTTTTGTTAAAGTTAAAGCTCTTAGTAGCAGAACTTACCAGACTTTCATGATGAGACACATGAAGTTTGAGAATCATCATTTGTACTCTGTTCAAAGCTGTTAAAATGGCTTGTTTTCATCTCTTTGCATATACTGACGATATTTGACCTGCTTTAGATTTGTAAATACAAAATAGTTACACAGAGATTATAGGGAAGACATTGACAGCATTATTAGCAATTCACAGGGAGTGAATCTAGTTTACATACTGCCAGATCCCAGATAAAAATCTAGAAATACAGTACAAGAATATAATTATCTTATTATTGTCATGAAAGACCGTGAGAAAGATGAATAGTTTGTGCAAAGCAAAAAGCCTGAAATATATAATTTCATGGTTTTCTTTTTTTTTTTACTTTTTTTTTTTATATCATGTTCAGGACAGATCTAAATATTGACATATAAACTACCAAAACAATCAGGTAATTAAATTTATTGAGAGTTTTAATTCACTTTTTCTTTTTTTTTTAAATGATTTCCATAATCGAAGACTTCGAAATGACATTATATTCTTATTTTGTGTTAAAGTTTTCTTAAACATTAGAGGTGTTTTTGTGTGTGTGTGTGTGTGTGTGTGTGTGTGTGTGTGTGTGTGTGTGTGTTTTGAGTGTTTGCGCGATGAACAGGCTGTTTTTCTGTCCAACTCAAAGCCACAGAAAACAGTTTGTCAGTTGAGGGTCTAAGTTTAGTTTGACTGTGAACATCACACAGACAGTGAACAGTCTGTGAAGGTTATTCAGGAAACCCACAGTGAGACACACAAGTCACAGAAGACGATCGTTGTGAGCAGAAGACAATCAAGAAGAGCTGCTCATTCAGTGATGCAGCTTCAGCATTTACTAAAAGTGATCAATTGAGAAAAAAAGACTTAATGTTTATAATCAACAGACTGTCCATGTGTAATTTGACTGTTACTTTTATAGTAAGAAAAAAAGAGTCTACAAATCACAGAATGACTTTAAACATTTTTACATGTTATTCATATGTACTGTTAAATTTTGTAATTTTATGTTAATGTCACGTAAATATGCATCTCCAGGTTTACCGTAAAAGGGTATCTTTACTTGGTTATTAAATAAACTAGCTTGTAAATGTCTCAGTGTTTTGTATTTGCAGGATTGTTAAACACTGGGATCATGCTGCCTTGTGGTTTTCTTTAGCACTTGAATTTAAACTATTTCAGTAAAAACAATTTGCACTTCTATAACCTACATGGACATAAATCCACTCCATACAAAGAAACTATGGGTGTGTAATTTATGAGAATGGTTATATATTAATACAATATACATTTCAGCTTTTCCTTCAAAAGGTTTTATTCTGGTCATCTGTAATAGCTTCTGTTGGCCTTTACAACATCATTGGGATGCACATGATCAAAACTGTTTAGAGTGTGTTAGATAATTTGTACTTATCAGATGCTAAACGCCCCCTTTGCTGAAAGCACTTACATAAATTTTATGTTATAAAAACACTTCTTCAGTAGCATTACATAGTAGCAGATGTGGTTCCTAAAGTAATAAGTTATATTTGTATTTCTGTATGATCTTGTTTATCTAAATATTCAAATATCGAACTTTAACAACAGACGCAAGAACCAATAAGATTTAAGTGCTTTAACATTTAATTTTAATTTTTTTTATTAAATTCAATTCAAAATATATTTATTGGCATGAAAAATTTTACACTGCATGAAAAAAAGCAAAGAACAGGCAGTAATGTAGCCTACCTTGCCGCTAGTAAGTTTTCATATATATATATATATATATATATATATATATATATATATATATATATATATATATTCAATGTAAAACAAAAACAAAACACTATGCTAATGAACACTATGTAATGCATACCAGGCCAGTAGTTGGCGACTAAGACACAGCGCAAAAATGTAATCCACAAATTCATGTTTTAGTTTATTACATGGAGATGATACAGGCATCGTGTTCAAAAGCTCATGTTGTCAAGCTACCAAAACAGAGTTACTGAAGACACCTGATGTTAACAAACAGAATCATTGCAGGAGATTAATCTACATTTTGGTTACCATTACGATGGTCAGTGTTTGCTGTAGTTGGGATCTTGACCCTTAACCTTTTGAACAAAACTTTTTTTGGTTGCTGTAATAATGGGATTGCCACTAGATAAACCAACAAAGAGTAAGATCAGGTGGTGTTGTTTCTTTTGACAGCATTTGGTCTGGACTTCGGAGTTGGTTTTGTCTTACAAGCAACAGTTGTCCTATGTTTGAACAGCATGAGGTCTGGACATTTAAAAAGAAAAAAAAATATTTTAGGCACACAGACATCAAGAATCAGCCTGAGAATCTCAACAATGGTGACCATCAAAAACTTGTTGCACTGCATTCTGGGTGCCACCAATGAAAACTAATGTATGAATCCCATCATGCTGTTTGTCACCATTCTTGAGAATCATACGCTGGTTCTTGATGTCACTTAGTGCCAAAGAGAAAGTTTGCCTTCTCCGTCATATTTTTTTTTTCTTAATCAGAATTCTTAAACTCTGGATTTCACATAAAAATCCAGGTCTTTTATTGCAGAATTGCCGGTGTTGCTTTAATGAATGTCAATTTGTCTCCGAGAACAGGCTCAATTTATAATGCTCAGGCCCAAACAAAGATTGTGCTAAATTGTAACCAGGACCACCGCAATTCTCTTAGCAAGTCTAGCTGTTATAATTCAGTTACAACAGCCATACAAAATGTAACATTAAAAAGTCAAGGGTCAAGAGCCCAACTAAAGCAAACACTGACCACTATAATGGTAACCCTATAAATGTACCCTTTTTTTCCTTCAGTGATTCTGTTTGTGAACCTTAGGTGTCTTCAATAACTTTTGAACATGATGCCTGTATCATATCTATGTAAGCAACAAAAATGTGAACATGTATAGTGTTTCATGATCGCCAACTACTGGCCTGGCATGTATAACAAAGTATTATTTAGCATAACCACGAACCAGGTTAAGAGAACATAAACCTGACAATAAGATCTTTGGGCTATTGTAAGCCTATATGGGCCCTATAATACACTCAATGCAACGCAAGGCACAGCACAAGTGTTTGCTACTTTCAGTCCGGCGCTGTTCGCATTTTCGCAGTTTAATTAGCAAATGCATTTGTGCTCAATTTTGCGCCCATGGGCGTGCTGGTCTAAAAAAGAAGTGTGTTCAGGTGCATTACTGGTGCAATGTTATTTTAAGAAGCTGAAAATAGACTGACCCAAAGACCAACTCAAACCTGGTCTAAAGTCTGTCACAATGTTTTTTCTTTGTTATTTAAAGAGTGTGTTAGTATAGGCGAGTCCACAACGCGCATACACTTTGCTTACTAAACACAGGGATGCACAGCAGCACACAAACCTGCCAAATATAAAAAATTAAAGGATTGCAATTCATATAAGATTGCAATATATATAGATGGCTATATGTCATAATGGATAGCCATCTATTTGGTCGCAGACAAGCAGCTCCGTTTAATCTCGGTCCAAATTCCGAAATGTAAATTGTAAATTCCTTCATGGCACGAGCGCAACTGGCTCTTAAAGGGAATGGAAGATGAGACTCTGATTGGTTTATTGCACGTCATGCCCAAAAAACACATTGCTCCTTAAGAGAATGGGGACAACCTGTTTAGACCATGTGCCTCGTCGCGCCAACCGTTTTTTTCCATCATTAAACTAGAAAGTGACGTGACATTCAGCCAAGTATGGGGATCCATAATCAGAATTCATGCTCTGCATTTAACCCATCCAAAGTGCACACAGACAGAGCAGTGAACACACACCTGGAGCAGAGGGCAGCCATTTATGCTGCGGCACCCGGGGAGCAGTTGGGGGTTCAATGACTTGCTCAAGGGCACCTAGGTCGTGGTATTGAAGGTGGAGAGAGCACTGTACATGCACTTCCCCCCACCCACCCACAATTCCTGCCGGCCCGGGACTCGAACTCACAACCCTTCGATTGCGAGTCAAACTCTCTAACCATCAGGCCACAACTTCCCTGAAAAATCTACAGTCATTATACCACAGAAATCACTTACTTTATTACAATTGGAATAAATAAAGCTTCTAAAAAAAGTGACAGGTGCAAGTATGAGGACAGAGGAAAGAGGCACGGGACAACACGCAGTCCCCACGTCAATTCATCTACACACACAGTGAATCTTCAAACGCAATAGATTAATACAATGGTGACCCCTGTTGAAAACATCACATTAACCTACACTGCACACATAATAAAGCCGAGTTACTCCCGACTCCCCCCTCTTATAATGATCGCCCTTCACACACCCTCGCCATTCATTCTCTCATAAACACAAGAATAAATTAAAACACTTCCCTCTCCCCCGGTTTAAAGAACCCAGGCGTGGGGTAAAGAGCATTTCAATACCCCGCATATTGATAGCGACTCACTGATGCGCAAATAATTATATGCAAAATGAGCATGTTTTTGGGTGCAGGTGGGACTCGACACAAAAATATCGGGAGCGGAACACACACTTGCGGGATCAGGCCATAATGGTCAGAAATTAAGCAAGAGCAGGATTAAGAAAACAGTCCTGAGCAGTGATCTTATGCAAAAAAAAAAATGAATGCAGACTAGAAAGCAAAAGCCGAATCCCGGACATTTTGGGTGATTTAGAAATGCCGTCTGGATGTGTTTTTTTAGCTCCAAAAAGAGGATATGTCCGGTAAAAAGAGGACGTAAGTGTCAGCCTAGCATAACCTTATGAAAAAATAATAATAAAACACGCAAACATTGTGGTTGGTGTGACTGGTTCGTCAATATTGTGGCCTTACAAACTGGTAGTTTGCATTAATAATTTGGTTGGGCCGAATTTTTGTGGATGAGGGTGCCAGTGTCCTGAGGCTGGTGTTAGTTGTGTTAGTCTGATAAGTCTGTTTGTGGAGCCTCAGAACCAGCTGAATGAGGGGGCTAATTTCAGCGTTTATTTTACTCCTGCTTTTCTCCTTATTTATACTCACTAATACAAACGTGATATGTCTAAGATGAACACATTTTCATGCAGTATATAATTATATTAAACAACATATTCTAATGTACTGAGATAATGAAATTACTCATTTCAGAAAATATCAAACGATTTATACATTTTTCTGATGGAATTTGTTGATTATTGTGCGCTTTTGGAAAACTTGCCACCACATGATGTGAGGATAACCTAAGAACACTCACATGGTCGAGACCGTGAACACAAAACATCTGGCTCCATCTAGGGGCAAATTCAAATTAATGTTACAATTCTGTAACTAAACAATATATGTTAAACATTATATACTTGACATAATATTATATTGTTATACATTATATTATTATTGTTATATAATATATATCATACATAATATTGTTTCATTAAAACAAGCTTCATTTAGTTGTATTGTATTTTAGTTGATACAGAACATACATTTATTTTCTATTGTGCTGGTTGGAGGAGTTGTAAATGTTACTTTAATTTACACACCTCCTGTATGTTTGAAATGAGTCAATATGAAATAATTAATCTGGGGCCAAATATTTGATAATTGCATGGAATTATTGTGCAGAAGTGTATGACCACAGTCAAAGTGAAGGGAAGGAAGCAGATAAACTCAAGTTCAACTGCCATCAATGATGCTGAAGTTTCCCTGATAGTCGCTGTCTGTGGTGCTGAATCCACCTCAAACTGCTATCATTTTTTTATGCATAAACTGTGCAAACAAATTCAGTCGTATGTTAGTCAGATCTAGTTTGTTTGATTCTAAAAGGCTGCTAATGTTTTTTTTGTTTTGTTTTTTACAACTGATGAAAGTGTCAGACACTCAAATTATTAACTGCATTTCCAGCTCCAGGAGTCTCTAGTATCTGCTCTTGATGACCTCAGTGAACAAAATGTTCAGTTTACTAATGCCCTCTAGTGGAAGATTTAAATTACACTGATCAAATATATTTAAAAGATTTGTTCACCCTATAATCAAAATTATGTCATTAATAACTCACCCTCATGTCGTTCCAAACCCGTGAGACCTCCGTTTATCTTCAGAACACAGTTTAAGATATTTTAGATTCAGTCCGAGAGCAAACAGTCCCTCCATTTAAACTGTGTGTACGGTATACTGTCCATGTCCAGAAAGGTCATAAAAACATCATCAAAGTAGTCCATGTGACATCAGAGGGTCAGTTAGAATTTTTTGAAGCATCGAAAATACATTTTGGTCCAAAAATAGCAAAAACTATGACTTTATTCAGCATCGTCTTCTCTTCTGCTTCTGTTGTGAGAGAGAGTTCAAAACAAAGCAAAACAAAGCATCATATCCGGTTCGCGAATGAATCATTCAATGTAATCGGATCTTCTCGAACCAGTTCACCAAATCAAACTGAATTGTTTTAAAAGGTTTACGTCTCCAATACGCATTAATCCACAAATGACTTAAAGGTCCGGTTTTACGCGCTTTTTTGAAGCTTTGATTGTGTTTACAATGTGCAATATAACATGTGTTCATGGTTCGCGTGTAAAAAAAACACAGTATTTTTCACACAGTTCACCTATCTGTATACTGCTGTTTTCACTGTCACAAAAAACGGGCTGATGACTTCCTTGGTCTATGAAGCCTCTCCTTCAGAAATACGTAATGAGTTCTGATTGGGCCAGCGGTACCTGTGCTGTGATTCGACAGCAGCTTAGAGCAGGCTGACCTCCTGGTAACGTGATTGGACTAGTTTTGAGAAGCAAGTGGGCAGGAGCATGTGCTGGAGATTTACTTATAATCACAGGAGCGTTTTTACTGATGAGATGCGCATGAAAATCGCATTTGTTTTTTTTTTTTTTCACATCCCTAACATCTAGTTAACAAAGCTAAACAGCGTTGCCCTTTGTGTAATAAGTTACAGAAACTGTTAAACGCACCAACTTAAATAATAAAATAAACTTACCGGTTGTGGTCCATAAACAACGCCTTCTCCAGACAAAGAGGGAACTGCTCCATCTTTCAGGAATAATCTTTGTGCGAATCCAGCATTAAACTGATTGAGATTGAGAAAGTTGTCCTCAGCAAGCTGTCCTCAGCAAAAAATGAGCTGCACATAGTTTTACATGTGCATTATAATGGTCGGGAACCGAGTTAAACATAAATTGTAACCATTAATGTCAAAGTACAGCGTTCCTGGGAAGCCCAAACAAAGGTGATTGTACTCAGAGATGAAAAAAAAAGTGTTTCAACGACATGGCGACAAAAACAAACAGCTCTTCCTTCTTCTCCGTCGGAGCGCAACAAGACCACGCCCCCTGTTTGTGAATTCATGTGGGCGGAGGTTAGTCAAAAAAACTGTTTTAGTGATGTCATTACTACAGGAACTACACTGAAAAAGTAATAAGTAAATTTACTTAATTTTTATTTGGCAAGTTTTTGCACAAGCATTTTTCAAGTAAATTTAACACATTTGGAAATTTCACTTACTTACTTTTTTTATTTTGGAAAAAACATATTCTAGACATTTCTAAATGTAAAATATTTTTTTTTTCAAAACAGTTTTATCAAATGAGGGTAAATAAGTCTCTCACTTCTGTCCCTTTAAACCAGTTTACAGCAAAGACAGCACGAAGGACTGGATGCACATGATAAATATTCTGCAATTTAGAAAACAGACAAAAGAATAGAGGGCTGTAGTCCAAACAGGTCGTTTTTTGTAGACGAATTCTGTTAAATCAAATATCTCGCTTGGCATTGAACTTTGAGCTTTAGAATTTTACAGATATTATTTATACTCTAACAACAACATTACACACTAACTAAAGTTTAAAACATGGAATCACGAAGAAGGGGACCTTTAAGCTGTTAACTTGTTTAATGTGGCTGACACTCCCTCAGAGTTAAAACAAACCAATATCCCGGAGTAATTCATTTACTCAAACAGTACACTGACTGAACTGCTGTGAAGAGAGAACTGAAGATGAACACCAAGCCGAGTTAGATAATGACTCGTTCACGAGTCAAGAACCGTTTCTGTCAGACGTGTCCGATTCGAGAACTGAGGAGCTGGCGACACTTTGCATGTGTGATTCAACGTGAAGCAGACCGACACAGAGCGTCTGAACCGAACTGATTCTTTTGGTGATTGATTCTGAACTGATTCTGTGCTAATGTTATGAGCACGGGTAAACTGAAGGCTGAATCAAGGGCAATCATCGCCAATGAATTCATTAGTTCGAGCACAAAAGAACTGGTGAACCGTTTTCTTCAACCGGTTTATTGAATCGAACTGTCCGAAAGAACTACTGGTGATCGGAAAACCGATCGGTAACGAGTCAATCTTTTGTTTGTTATCTGGCTCAGCTCTGTGTTCATCTTCAGTTCTCACTGTTAGTCTTTTTTATTTTATATTTTATTCTACTTATTGGTTACTTCTTCTTTGAATCTCTCAACATGAGTTTTTTCTTTTGTGTAGGTATCGTTGACTGCAAGTCTGTCAGTCCAGATGTTAGTTGTGAATTGTGAATGTGATCACTTGAATTGACAACTGAAACTCAAAGATAAATAAATGTTGTAGTGGATAATGCTGTCTTTTTGTAAGCTTATGTCACGTAACATAAGCTTACTAAACTCTTCTGACTAATTTCATAATTTAGTGGTTTTGTCAACTATATCTTTTTTTTCTATCAGGCAAAATCTAGTTTTCTAGGGTAACATTTTACAATTAAAAATAATATTCTTCACATCAATAACGCTGTTTTTACATTGTATAAATTTCAATTGGTTTAATAGGATTATGTGTTTAATTTATCGCTTTCTATTAATCTATAGGCCAATAGCGATTAAGAGTATGGCTCACCTTTAGGCGGAACAGCCAGTTTTCACTAAACCTTTCGGCACGCCCACCTTTTGGCACGCCCATTGCTCCAGGTTGCAGGTACCCCTACTTGCTTACATAGAGCACATGAAGCCTGTATGATCTCTCAGTATCAGACACTGTATCCTCCAGTAGGTGACACTCTTTCAGTGTGATTAATGTGATATTCAGTCAATGGTGATGGGGGGAGGAGCCAGTAAGGCTGTTCATTACTGATTAAGAGCTGAATAAAGAGGAAGTAACTAAAGCAGACAGATGTAGAGACAGAGAGAATCACACAGAGATCATTCAGCAGAAAGAAGACTGAACTCAAGTCACAATGAAGATCCTCCTCATCTTCTTCACTTTCTACCTGATCTCAGGTCAGAGCTTTTCTCTTTCATCACTGCAGTAATGATGCTGTTTTCTGTTCAGCAGCTTTCTGATCACAGTATTCATCTGATTGACAGCTGCAGAAAAATACATTGATGTGACTGGATATTCTGGAGGAAGTGTTCTTGTTGATTCGAAGGAACTTTGGTTCAGTGCAAATTATAAGTATATGACCAGATTATCTGAGTGGAGAACAATAATAAAATATAAGAAACATTACAAATGGATTAATGAAGGACGATTCACGCTGTTTCAAAACGATGAGGGAAACCTTATGATCTACATCAGAGATTTGAACCAACGAGATGCTGGAAGATACATGATAAGAGTTAAAGACGAATGGTCTATTGATATGATTTTAAATGTGAAAGAAGGTCAGTCATTTTAAGTCTCTATAAGACTACTAACAATATGTCTATCTATCTATCTATCTATATATCTAGCATTCACTGTCTATATATATATATATATATATATATATATATATATATATATATATATATATATATATATATATATATATGTATATATATATATATATATATATATATATACATATACATATACATATATATATATATATATATATACATATATATATATATATATATATATATATATATATATATACATATTATATATATATATATATATATATATATATATATATATATATATATGTACATACATACAGAAGTTCTAAGTGGCCATGAATTATGATTTTTTTTCCTTCTTATTTTCTCGTTATAATGACTTAATTTGTCATCATCTCGACATAACGAAAGTCGTTTACTCGTTATAACGACTTAATTTTCTTGTTATCTCGACATAACAAAAGTTGTTTTCTCGTTATAACAACATGACAGTTTTACTGTTGCTATAGTAATGAAATCAACTTTGACAGGCATCTGCAACACCGCGAACACAGACGGAGTGCCTTCAGAAGGATGCAGAACTATTCTAAGATCTTTTAGAGCTGCTTGGATTAAACTCACTTTTAATTTTCCCTTTATTTGAATGAAAATATATATAATTTGTATTTTTAGTGGTCATTATATGCTGTGATAGATATCATGTGTGTTACAAGCTTCTGTTTGAAAAGAGCATTCATTTGCACGTGTTAGTGTAGTGTATGTGTGTGTGTGCAGAAAAAAAATGATTACAACATTATAGAACAAAACTGAATTAAATAAGCCTATGCACTTTACATTATTTGCATATGCATCACATTTCTCATCAATATGGTTAACAATAAAGATTAAAAATAAGGAAAAGAAGCACATCACAAATCGCCTACATCATTAAATCCCGTCCTACTCCGCTTATTAACAGGCAATCATGTGCCTAAAAAAAGCACAAATAAAGATATAGGTGCAAACAGAATACAGTGACGTCAACCTTTATACACTGAAAAAAGTAATAAGTAAATTTACTTAATTTTTATTTGGCAAGTTTTTGCACAAGCATTTTTCAAGTAAATTTAACACATTTGGAAATTAAGTAAATCTACTTAACTAAGTTAAGTAAAAAAATAAAAATAATAATAAGTATATTTTATTGAGTAAAATTTAATTAAATAATATTAAATTAATGCATTTAGCAGACACTTTTATCCAAAGCAACTTACAGTGCATTCAGGCTAACAATTTTCACCTTTCATGTGCTCCCGGGGAATCGAACCCCCAACCTTGCACTTGCTAATGCAATGTTCTACCACTGAGCTACAGGAACACTTCAATATCTTGTGAAAAATAAGTGAAAATTTCACTTACTTACTTTTTTATTTTGGAAAAGTTTTTACAAAAAACCCGAAACAGATATTCTAGAAATTTCTAAATGTAAAATATTTTTTTTCAAAACAGTTTTATCAAATGAGGGTAAATAAGTCTCTCACTTCTGTCCCTTTAAACCAGTTTACAGCAAAGACAGCACGAAGGACTGGATGCACATGATAAATATTCTGCTATTAAGAAAACAGACAAAAGAAATAGCACTGTAAAACCTGATAAGTAAACTTTACTCAAACCGTTTGAGTAAACAGATTGCCTTGATTTAAACCATGTCAGTTTTAAAACTTTGCATTTAAAAATTAAGTGATTAACTGAGTGATAATTGTTCATTAGTGATGAACAGCTGCTGTTAACAAACAGAATCACTGAAGAAAAGAGAAACACAAGAACTACTACAACTGACTTCAGACACAGACTTAGATGAAATCAACTGAAATAAAATACATGAAATCTCTCAAGATCTGATTAAACATCCCCACAAACAGCATCACCAGCTCCACTTATTAATAACCAGACTGACTTTATTTCTGTCAGACGTCTACAGAAGATCTTATTGAGAATGAACTAAGGTTTAGATGTTGATTTATTGTTTCATTTGAAGTAACCATGTTAGAGATCAGTGTTTGCTTTAGTTGGGCTCTTGACCCTTGATTTCTGTCTTAGTCTTTTCTCTGGCTGTTATAACCGTGTGTTTCTAAAACACATTTGTTGTAATTCAAACACCCAGAAGAAATGCCATCAGGTGTTAACCTGTACCTAGATGTAGGTTGTTATACTTTATATCGGTGATGATAATCATCAATTATTGAACTGTACAGAGTCTAATCTCTGATGAAATAAGTGTTGTGTACTTTGATTAATTATAGTAAAAATGATTCAAAGAGCCAGTGGTTCTGTGATAATCCGTTAATCTGAATGATTTTTCAAACAGTGTGGTCTTCCACAGTGTCAGTTAGTCACACAAAGACATCAATAATCAGAATATGAACCTCAACAATGGTGACCATAAAAAAAAAATATATATATATATATTAACTGTTTATTACAAAATCACTGGCTCTTAGTGTCATTTTTACTAGAATCACTTCTACTAATTACACAACACCTACTTCTTTAGACGCCATACAGATAAATAATTGATGATTATCATCACCGATATAAAGTATAACAACCTACACCTAGGCACAGGTTAACACCTGATGGCTTTTCTTCTGGGCTTTTGAGTTACAACAAACATGTTTTAGAAACACACAGTTATAACAGCCAGAGAAAAGACTAAGACAGAAATCAAGGGTCAAGAGCCCAACTAAAGCAAACACTGATCTCTAACATGGTTACTTCAAATGAAACAATAAATCAACATCTAAACCTTAGTTCATTCTCAATAAGATCTTCTGTAGACGTCTGACAGAAATAAAGTCAGTCTGGTTATTAATAAGTGGAGCTGGTGATGCTGTTTGTGGGTTGTTTAATCAGATCTTGAGAGATTTCATGTATTTTATTTCAGTTGATTTCATCTAAGGCTGTGTCTGAAGTCAGTTGTAGTAGTTCTTGGGTTTCTCTTTTCTTCAGTAATTATGTTTGTTAACAGCAGCTGTTCATCACTAATTCACAATTATCACTCAGTTAATCACTTAATTACTTAAATGCAAAGTTTTAAAACTTACATGGTTTAAATCAAGGCAATCTGTTTACTCAAACGGTTTGAGTAAAGTTTACTTATCGGGTTTTACAGTGCTATTTCTTTTGTCTGTTTAAAGGGACAGAAGTGAGAGACTTATTTACCCTCATTTGATAAAACTGTTTTGAAAAAAAAATATATTTTACATTTAGAAATTTCTAGAATATCTGTTTCAGGTTTTTTGTTAGTGTAAAAACTTTTCCAAAATAAAAAAGTAAGTAAGTGAAGTTTTCACTTATTTTTCACAAGATCTTGAAGTGTTCCTGTAGCTCAGTGGTAGAACATTGCATTAGCAAGTGCAAGGTTGGGGTTTCAATTCCCCGGGAACACATGATAGGTGAAAATTGTTAGCCTGAATGCACTGTAAGTTGCTTTGGATAAAAGTGTCTGCTAAATGCATTAATTTAATATTATTTAATTAAATTTTACTCAAGAAAATGTACTTATTATTATTTTTTTTTTTTTTACTTAACTTAGTTAAGTAGATTTACTTAATTTCCAAATGTGTTAAATTTACTTGAAAAGTGCTTGTGCAAAAACTTGCCAAATAAAAATTAAGTAAATTTACATATTACTTTTTTCAGTGTAGTGTTCCTGTAACTCAATTGGTAGAGCACTGCGCTATCAAGCGCAAGGTTCGGGGCTCGATTCCCCGGGAACACATGATATGTAAAAAATGATAGTCTGAATGCACTGTAAGTCGCTTTGAATAAAAGTGACTGCTAAATGCATAAATTAAATAAGCAGTTTTATGACACAGAACACGTTGGTTTCCTTATTTTGTAAATTACAGATTCATGTTGTAAAGTGTCAAAGAGAGTGATGCTGAATATTGGAAAATCTGCCACCTTCAGCTGTGAATATTCATACAATCATATACATGATCCTGAGATCATATTCAAAGAAGGAAAAGACTCCATTGAGACGATTTACAGCAGATGGAAGAAGAAAGAAAGATTCAGTATTTCTGATGAGAAACATAAAAACCTCTTCACTGTGAGAATCACTGGTGTGACACCAGATGATGGAGGAGTTTATTTGTGTGGAGTTTGGATCGACAGACACTCGTACAGTTACTCCATTATTAATACTGTTCATCTACATATTATTGGTGAGTAATACAAGTTATCAATCAGATCAGTTTTTCAATGCTTTGATTCATATTTTTCTGTAGTTTACTCACATCACAAATAAAACTTTGAATGTTGACAGATTCATGTTGTGGCGCATCAGAGACAGTGAGAGTAAATAGTGAAGAAACTGCTGCTTTCAGCTGTGAATACTCAAAGGATCAAAAGTATCTTAGAAAGATCATATTCAAAACAAGAAATGACATCATTGATGAGATGATCTCCACTGATGACAAATGGTATCAGAAAGAAAGATTGAGCATCTATGATAACAGACAAAACCTCTTGAGTGTGAAAATCACTGCTGTGTCACCAGATGATGGAGGAGTTTATTTGTGTGGAGTTTGGATCAACAGACACTCGTACAGTTACTACATTATTAAAACTGTTCATCTACATATTATTAGTGAGTAAAACTAAACCGAATCAAGATTTTTACAGTCTGTGTTTGTGTCAGATTTGATTATAATTAGAAGTGATATCTGTGATTGACAGCTAAAGTGGGCGTGTCTAGTGTGAGCGTCTACTCTGGAGGTCGTCTGATGATCAAGTGTGAACATCCTCAATACAAAACCAAACCAAAATACATCTGTAAAGAATCAGACGGATGTTCAGAGAGGAAGAGTCCAGGAGTTCAGGATGAATGGATGGAGAATGGAGATGTTTCTTTATATGACGACACCAGAGCAGGAGTCTTGATGGTGTTTTTTAGAGAGCTGAAAGCTGCAGATGCAGGAACATACAGGTGTGGAGTGAAAGAATCTGACTATACTGAGAGATTCACTGAACTACAGCTGAGCCTCAGACACGGTGAGGGACATGGAATACTGAATCTTATATATATATAAAGTAATTTTTCTCATCTTTATGTTTACTTGTCTTGGTTTGTAGATGCAAAATATCCAGTGGTTGTGAATAAAGCTGCATTTCTTGGCGAAGTTCACATCACCTGTCAGATCCCAGAGGAACATAAAGTTAATGTCTGTAAAGAGGATGATAATCACATCTGCCAGAACATCAGCTCATCTAAAGTGACAGAAATGAGTGGTTCATCAGAGAGAAATGAAGAGAGAGTTGTTACAGTGAGCATCAGTAATGTGAGTGTGAGAGATGCTGGAGTTTACTGGTGTGGAGCAGAAACCAGAGACACAGATCTGACTTTCATCTCCCTGAACACTCAAATTCAGCTCAACCTCATCAGTGAGTCCATTCAGATGAATCACAATGTAGCTATCAAACATTTATATGCAGATTCACAGTAACCAGGTTTCCATTTAAAGTTGTAAATTTTACTTATGCGCAAAATTGGAATATCGCACAAAACATTTGTGAACAAGCACCGTTTCCATCCAATGAGTCAAAGACAACAAAATCATCACATCCTGAAAAACTGCTACTATACATCACTGAGAAAAGTAGCAGCTACTAAATATAATAATTTTCATATATAATACATTTCTCCTCAGAATGAGCAGACGAAACAATAAATGCTGTAATTGCTTTCGGAGGTGGATGCTGCTGTTTGGGAACGCAGTCGTTTAACAGTTCTGGAAGGCAATTATAATTATATAATTATAATTTCGACAGTAACTCATTAAAACAGTGCATTCTGGGTAATATTCATCATTTTCGAGAAGGTAGCCTGCTGCTATATATCGTAAATTAACAACGTTCAAAGTCAACACTCATCGGCTGTGTTTCAAATCACACCCTACACCCTCATTCACTATTCCCTACATGAGTTTACTAATATAATCCACCTGACAGAGAGAATGAACACTAATGAGTGAATTCAGACAATGATCAACAGCTGCTGTTAACGAGTAGAATCACTGAAGAAAATAGAAACAAGACAAACACAAGAACTACAACTGACTTCAGCCACAGCCTTAGATGAAATCAACTGAAGATTTAAATGATCAACAAACAGCTTCACCAACTTCACTCATTACTAACCAGACTGACTTTATTTCTGTCAGATCAGAGATCAGAGATCAACAGATCTTATTGAGAATTACAGAGATTTAGATGATAATGTTACTGTTTCGTTTGACATCACCATTGTGGAAATCAGTGTTTGCTTTAGTTGGGGTCCTGACCCTTGACTTCTGTACTTTAAATTTTGTTTCATTGCTGTATCTTTATAGTACATCTGGTACATCAATATTAATATTGATAGTCAAGTGATTATGATTGTTTCTGTCAGGCATCAACTACTAGACTGCCTTAAAGTGTTGCTATAGTAACGAAATATTAATACATTTTTTGTTTCTTCAATTTTATAAGATTGAACAGTAATGTGATAACCGGAACATATGGATTTAACGACAATTTGAGTTTTAAATATTTTGGGCAGCAGTCTCCACAACACTCAAAGAGAAACATCAACAATCAGCATATGAATCTCAACAATGGCAACAATCAAAAGGTTTATGATGCAAAGCATGCTGGGTACCAGCACAGGATAAAACTCATCCATGACTCCCAGCATGCATTGTGCATGAATAAATTATGCCCCTGAATTGTTCACTTATTTTCTTGAATTATTATGTGCTTATCATTTTGCTTTTGTCTTAAGTTTTAGTAGCATGTTTTGTGAAGTTCAGAACATATCTGTTTATTTATTTTGTGGTCACCATTGTTGTGATTCATACGCTGATTCTTGATGTTTCTTTCTAAATTTCAGCAAAACAAAGCATTGAAAAATTTTCTTAACAGTCTTTCATAACTTAAGGCTCAGCAGTGTTTCTTATTTTGCTGTAGTATCCAGTAAGAGAAAGGACACAGGATTGAATCAGATGAGATAGAGTGTTTGTTTTTGTCAATCTATGAAAAACAATACCAGATTTATTTCTTCCATTGAATTGTTGATTTTATTTTATTTTGCTATAACAAGTTCCAAAGATGCATTGTTACAGCATGGAAAAAAAAAAAAAAACTTAGTTGTTGAAAAGTCACATTCAAGAGCCCAACTAAAGTAAACACTGATCTCCATCATGGTAGTGGAAAAAAAACACCTAAACCTATTTAACTCTCAATAAGATCTTCTGTAGACATCGGACAGAAAAGTCAGTCTGGTTAATAATGTGAATCTGGTGAAGCTGTTTTAGGAGTTGTTTAATCAGATCTTGAGAGATTTGATGAATTCAAGGCTGTGGCTGAAGTCATTTGTAGTCCTTATGTTTCTCTTTCCTTTAGTGATTCTGTTTGTTAATAGCAGGTGTTCATCACTAATGCTCAATCATAAATTAATCACAGAATTATCTCATTAACTTCACTAATTCAGTGTTACTCAAACACTCTGTAGTGTATACACATTATTGTTCACTTAAAACTAAGGATTTTTTTGCAGTGTTTAAAGGGTAAAATATTTAAGATGAAGTAAAAACAGCATGAATCATAATTTAACAGTAATAAACTGTAATTAATTTACAGGAAACAAACTGTAGAAAAACAGTTATTTTTCTACAGTTTGTTGCCGTAAATTAATGGTTGCCAGCAAAAAAAAAGGGTTTTTCTACAGTTTGTTGCCGTTAACTCAAGGAAAAACAGTAATATACTGTAAAATGTAAATGTCAGATTTACCAAATGAAAAAAAGTTAATTTAAATAAAATATTGTGAACATCCATACAAAAATTATGCAAAGTCATACACTGATAATGAGAGTAAATATTGAACTCAACTGTATTAATGTGTGTTTGCACAAGAGAGATATGTTAATGAAGTTTTGTTGTTCACCATTGTGCTGGAGAGTAGAGCCTGTGCTTCAGTCAATGATGAGACACAAATTCTGATCTTCTGATCACTGTTTGAAGCAGTGGGAGTGGAGTTAATCTCCATGGTAGAATGTACAGTAAAATACTGTAAAAAAAATTAAGAGTGGTAAATTAATGGTTGAGAGTTGTAAATTAACAGTACTTTACTGGCTCCCCTGCTGCCAGTAAATTACTGTTATTTAATGGCACAATTTTTTACAGTGTAGAACAACATTTCAGATGCGGTGGAATGAGAAAGGCCTTTTTATTTTAAATTAAGTGCCAACATGCACTCACCATCATTATGCATTGTATGCATTGTTTGCTATGTTCTCAAAAAAGAAGACCTATATAAACATAACTTATTTGCGTACAATATTTTTCCAATTGCTACATTTTAATTTAAAGTTTAATGCAAATTTGAATAACTGTTCCCTTTTCATGAATTTTTTGCAAAAGCAGTGTTGTGAATTAGGTGTTCAGGAATGATTAATTAAATAATTTACAGCACATTGAGTCTGTCCAGCCTTTGAGCAAATTTGAAACGTTTTATTGTACTTTGTGTGCACATGCATTCTGTACTTGACTATTGATTAAATGGTTAATGTTTTTACATCTGCGTGTTTCACTGTAACATAACAACTCTGAGTATTTAATTACCTGACACAATGTGTGTTAACATGGATTACACATCTGTTGATAAAGTCAACATAACATGTGTTGTCCCTGAGCACACTCAACACGTGTTAAAATTCTACACGTCATTTTTAACACATCTCTTTTTGCAATGCATCACTCGATTTTGATGTGATACTTCAAAATGCAGGGTGTTGGAAACTCAGCTATGGATGTTGAGTTAATAAGGTGTATTCAAAACGATTTAAACATCTACTTTGACAGCTAACGTGGGCGTGTCTAGTGTGAGTGGCTACTCTGGAGGTCGTCTGATGATCAAGTGTGAACATCCTCAATACAAAACCAAACCAAAATACATCTGTAAAGAATCAGACGGATGTTCAGAGAGGAAGAGTCCAGGAGTTCAGGATGAATGGATGGAGAATGGAGATGTTTCTTTATATGACGAAACCGGAGCAGGAGTCTTGATGGTGTTTTTTAGAGAGCTGAAAGCTGCAGATGCAGGAACATACAGGTGTGGAGTGAAAGAATCTGACTATACTGAGAGATTCACTGAGATACAGCTGAGCTTCAAACACGGTGAGGGACAGAGAATACTTTATATTGTATATGTAAATTATTTGTTCAGTTTCTATGTAAAGTTGTCTTGGTTTGTAGATGCAAAATACCCAAAGAGAGTGACAGAATCTGTGAATCTCGGTGGAGAAGTCAACATCACCTGTCAGATCCCAGAGGAACATAAAGTTCATTTCTGTAAAGAGGATGATAATCACATCTGCCAGAACATCAGCTCATCTAAAGTGACAGAAATGAGTGGTTCATCAGAGAGAAATGAAGAGAGAGTTGTTACAGTGAGCATCAGTAATGTGAGTGTGAGAGATGCTGGAGTTTACTGGTGTGGAGCAGAAACCAGAGACACAGATCTGACTTTCATCTCCCTGAACACTCAGATTCAGCTCAACCTCATCAGTGAGTCCATTCAGATGATTTCACTGCAGTAAATAATGAAGTGAACAGATAATGCATGCTTTATATATGTCAAACTTATGTAGGAATGGGGCAAATTTAGATACATTTGGCCACTTTTAGCCACTGAGATGACTGGGAAAAATGTCCCAATTACCCTGCATTAACAATATATATATTTATTTTGGATTTCACTTTTTTGTTTTAGAACACATGAAAATATACTGTGTTTATTTCTATTTCTATTTCTATTTATATAAATGCCCACATGAAAACAGTGACTAGTGTCATGTGCAGTATGCATTGGTTTTGTTCCCCCTGTGTTTCCTGTCTGTTTTCTCAGTCCCCACTCTTGTTCCATTTTTTTTTGCTCCCTATGTATTTAAGCCCTGTTCATTGTTAGGTCTCATCAGTGTTATTTGTGATTGTATATATATATACTCCTTCAACGTGCACTTACTACAGCCAATGTTCTGTGAAAGAAGACAAAACCTAGATAAGATTATTTTGTTGCAGCACCCACTGCCCCTTTACACTATTTACTTTCCTGGTCTATAGCAAGATGATCACTCCCTCAAGAACCACACTAAAGATCATTTAGATATGGCATACCTGACTTGCTACCTGGGCAGCTGCCTATGGATTTTTTTAATTTTTTTGGACTGATCACCTTGTCAAAGGTTAAGCTGTCAAGGGAAAGTCCTCAAGGGATCTTCGCTGCTTATGTGGAGTGAGTGCTTGAGAATAATATATTGACTTTCACTATCTGCCCGGTAGAGGATATCGCCAGCCCCACTCTTGATCCACGGACCAGCCTGCCATCACCCCCCTGCATAAAAACATTTGCAATGCCCACTGCAGACTGAGAGCATGATCCTGCACAAGAGGATGTGACTGAGCCTATCATGGGATGCCATAGGAATCCTTGGAGAGATTGAGGGTACAGAATAAAGCCCTGCTCACATGCCTGCTTCTGATAGGGTTTGGTTGTTTATTTATTGGATTCAATGAATGATTTTTCCCTGTTTCTCCCATCTCCACTGGTTCCTCCCAGCCATGTATTTCCTGCATTTCCACTGGTTCTGCTCAGCCCTGAGTCTAATTTGTCTGCCATTCCCAGGTCACAGGAATCCACCTTCAAACCCTTCAGCTCCTCCATGCTCCCTCTGCTCCACCAGGGTCCGTCAATCCTTCCTTGCTTCCTTGTCCCTCTGACTCAGACTCTGTGAATCGTCAACCTGCCTCCACCACAGTCTTTTACTCTGGTTTCATCTTGTTTCTCAAGAACTATAGGGCTCTTCCTCCCACCTTGGTCCTCAGTTGCTCTAACTTTGTCCCGGCCTACCAAGCCTCCAGTCTCCGGTATCACCTGAGTTTTCACTTCTCCGTCAGTTGTCCTCTTGGTGTCATCATCCAAATCTCCTCCTTGCCTTCTCCCTCCCTCAACTCCATCATGGGCCTCCTTCCTGGCTGGACTCTCGGTCCGCATCTGGCTCCTTCTGCTCCAGGCCTTTCTTTGGCACTTTCCTCTGTCATGCAACACTGATTTCTTCCACCATATCCTTCTCTTGGTTCCTGTCCTTCGCCTGCTCCATGCCCACCTCCAGAGTCCCTCAGTCCCTTCTCAGTTGGACTCTTCTAAGGAGCAAGGAGACATGCCTTCTGGGAGAAGGGTGTAATGTCACATGTAGTCTGTTTTTGTTTTCTATTCCCTGTTTTTTTATGTTTTTTATGTTGCCTGCTGGTTTTCTATAGTTTCAGTGGTTGTTAATTAGTCCCCAGACCTGTTCAGTTTTTCCTTCTCATCAGTGTTATATGTAATATTGTTTTTATACAGCGATTATCTGTGTATTCCTTTTGGGTTATAACAATGCTGTTTTGTTTTCTATTTCTTCGCTGTGCACTTACTACAGCCACAATTGTGTGCCAACTAGCAATAGAGTGTAGACACTGTGCATGCCAATGGTTGATGCAACATATTCAGAATAATTCAGCGATTGTGTTATGTTTGTTTTAGTGCCTCCAGTAGTGATACGTGAAGGAGAATCTGCTGAGATCTTCTGTCCTTATGATTCAATCTATAAATCAAAGCTAAAGTCTCTCTGTAAGGGGAAGTGCTCCACTAGAGACAGAAATCCTCTCAGTGAGACTGTGAGAGAAGAGAAAGAGACCAAGACTGACAGATTGACTCTGAAAGATGACGTCACTGCAGGTGTCTTCACTGGGACCATCACTGCACTGACAGCAGAGGATGCTGGGAAATACTGGTGTGCAGTGACATTAGAAACAGAGCTCAATTATCTTCACACTCATCTGATGGTCATCATGAACGAGGGTGAGGAAGGTTTCTTCATCTGAAGATGTCAAACTCCAGCTGTGAATTAATCTTCTTGTGTCTGTAATCATTTCCAGAGCTGAACTTGACTAAGTATGAAGGAGACGACGTGTCAATCCAGTGCAAACATCAGGATGAAGATCAGAAAAGCTTCTGCAAAGCACATGAAGCCTCCATGTGTGTGAAGGATGGAGTTTCATTGGAGACGATCAGAGATGATCGATTCTCTTTCAGTGATGAAGCATCTGCTGGAGTCTTTACTGTGAACATCACTGATCTGAGAGAAGAGGATTCTGGGATATACTGGTGTGGAGATCATGTCATCACTAAAGTCTGTCTAGAAGTCAACAAAAGTATGTTTTACCTTTACCTGAACTACATTTTTTCTATTTAAAGGTGATTAGCATCTGTGATTGTCTTGACGTGGTAGATTTAGAAATTTAATAGCTATGGGATTTCCTCAGGTTATGAAAGCAGAAGTGAAAGAACTGAGCAGCCACAAATAGATTTTAGGAAATTCACAGATGCAAATTATATCACATAATATCAAAACTAAAACACTACATGCTGAGATATAGGTGCTGTGTTTATTATGTAAAATGTGGTTTAATGCACATACTGTTTTTTTTTTGTTTTGTTTTTGTTTTTTTTTACTTTACTGGTATTACTGGCACCTGTTCTCAAGGGGCTTCTGACAGAATCATCACCTCTTGCATCTTTGTGACTCTGCTGCTGATGGGAGCGTCTGTCCTGTTACTTTACAAATTAGGATACATCAAGACAAAAGGTGATGATCAAAATCACACACAAATTGAAATTGAAGCAGTTTAGCCAGTTCTCATCTGATTCATTGGAAAATGGGCCTGCATTGTTATCTGTAACCAATTATTTGACAATTTTCCAACCATATACCTGACACTGTAATACTGCACACACAGGCCCAAAATGACTATACAGATCATATTCTGTTCTCTTAAAGCAACTTTAGTATATTTTTGAATATTAAAAGTATTAAGTAAGTTTGGTTGTGAGCATTTGTACTCTGGTTATAATCCACAGATCAGCACCCTTCCCCAGACAGGACAGAGATGAGCGGTGGAGAGGTGAGGGGGCTTTAGTTTCTTGTTTATTGAACATTTTGTTGAATTTCATTTGCAGATGATGCAGGACTAGAATCAATCTAATGAATTCCAGAACATGAGAAATGACTGACCAGCAGTGCCAAAAAAAACAACAACAACAACAACAAAAAAAACACTAGTAAATGTGTGGTGCAAAACAAAAACTTAATACTTCATCTCCTGAGAACAATGTCTGCCATGCTTGTTTGTAGAGCTGCACAATTTGGTCAAAATTTTGTTACTATAAATATACATAAAATAATAAAAAAATAATAATAAACTGTTATTATTACTATTATTAAATAAAAATATAAAAGTTTCTAAATATTGTTTTTAATATTATTGTAAATGCTCATGTGTAAATGAACACAATGCCATGCTTCACTCTGCAACATGCAGCTTATACACACAACCCTCCTAATCAATCTAGTTCATTTCTCTCATCTATTTTCAGGCCTTTCATGCTGCATGTGACTATGAGAATATCAGAGATGTCAGACAGTGCGTAGTTGTGGGAACTGAGGAAACTGTGTTATATTCCACTGCCACGCGTCCCACAGACTCGTCAGATACACACAACACACTCTATTCTAAATTACAGTTACCCACAAACCCCTCTGATGGGCTTCTGTATGCTTCAGTCCGCTTCCAGAAGCATGAAGAGTCTCTCAGCGATGCTACAGTAACCTCCAATAAAGAGGATTTTTACTGTAATTACACCACGGTCAGTCCCCGCATGTCACTCAACTAATTCAACTCTTAAAAATAAAGGGTTCAGAGGGGTGTTTTTTTTTTTTTTTTTTTTTTTTTTTTTTTTTATTTGCTATAGTGATGCCAAAGAAGAACCCTTTTTGGTTCCCCCAAAGAACCATTCTATAAACTGTTCTTAAAAGAGCTGTGTTTTTCTTAGTGTTGAGAACATTCTAACATTGTAAAGAATGTTTTCAGCTAATGTTTGTGCATTGTGAAGATTCCACTGATGCTCTTCATTGAACTGTCAAGGCTGATGAAAAACATTTATTGGGAATCTGGTCACGAGTGTAGTGAACTTTTAATGTGTACAGTGACTCCTAACATTATTTACACTTCAGTGACACTTAAAAAAGCATTTTATTAGTTACAAAATTATAAATAAATACTGTACAACAAATCAAATACCATTTATTGTAGCAAAAGTACTTTTTTTCTCTTATTTTTTTTTATCTCAAAATAAGAAGTATTACATGAACTGCCTTTCTGTACACTCATAAATGTGAAAGAAATTCATAATTGATGAAAACTAGTAGCATTTGTTTACAAATGATCTTCTCTGTTCAGTTTACTATTGTTAGTCATTTTATCACACTACCAAGAAATTACAGATAACTGAAACTGTAGATAAACAAATTAAACACAGGAGCAGAGCATCTGCTGGAAATGTAGAAGAAAACAACTCGACTGGACATTTGTTTTACACACACGACACGCCCTTGCACCCATAAGCATCTGCAAACGACTGATGCATAAAAATGAAGGAAGAAAAAGGAACCATAACATATGTATTTTCATTATGAATGTACTTACTGCAACTGTTTATTTATTCGTTCTAACTGCACTGTGTTTGTTCAGAGATGCCTCATAGGCATAGAAGGACCATATGAAATAAAGCAGTGTGTTTAAAGGTGCTGTAGGGAACTTTTGTAAAAAAATATTTTTTACATATTTATTAAACCAGTCATTATGTCCTGACAGTAGAATATGTGACAGATAATCTGTGAAAAAATCAAGCTCCTCTGGCTCCTCCCAGTGTCCTATTGCCATTTGCAGAAATTCCATCGCTCCCGGTAAAAAACAACCAATCAGAGCTGCGGTCCGTAACTTTGTTTGTGTTCAAAATGTAGAAAAATGTATATAATAAGCGAGTACACCATGAATCCATTTCCCAAACCGTGTTTTTAGCTTGTCCTGAATCACTAGGGTGCACCTATAATAAGTGTTTATATTCGGACTATTTTAGATTGCTTCGGGGATACCGCGGCGGAGTAAACCCAGTACCTTTGTGATTCTTCATAGACATAAACAGAGAGAAGTAGTTCCGGCTACGATGTTCTTCCGCAAGACGCAAGCAGTTCTGTTTATTAACCGCTAGAGCGTCTAAAGTTCCCTACCG
>NW_020526738.1:100000-125051 GCF_003368295.1 Carassius auratus
CACCTATTGTACCCCCATAGATATATGTGTTGTTTTGGTGATTAGAAGTTGCTATGTGCTTTGCCTATGCAACAGGTAAGGGAGAGGACACATCTCGCAACAAACTTGCAGAATGGAACCTCTACCTAGCTGTGCTGTTTTGGCATTACTAACATGCATGTGTGACCTCTGTGGTTCACACCCGGGGAGCAGTTGGGGTTGCTCAAGAGCACCTCAGTCGTGGTATTGCTGGCCCGAGACTTGAACCCACAACCTTAGGAGTCAAACTCTCTAACCATTAGGCCATGACTTCCCCTCACAGAGATAAGAGCAAATGGTTTATATCTGCTGAGAATGAGGAATGTGCATTAGATAATATATGGAATTCCCTCGACTGATAAAATACAACAAAAGGCATGTTTTATTACAGATGCTTTATTTGACTGCCTTTGGACTGTTGAACAAAAACATGCAGTTTAAAGCATCAGTGCTTTGACTTGATCATTTATTAGGTAACAGTCAGTGATTAGTAGCATCATGGTTTCAGTAACTGATTTTTTTTTTGTAAATGTGTGTTAATTTGTTTGGCAGAAGCTTTCAGACCTGAACAGGAGTTGACATGAAGCTGCTTGTGGTCAGTCTCTTTGGTTTAACTCCACTGTGAGTCAGTGACAGAAGGACTGTATTTCATCTCTGTGAGCCAGAAAGAGTTTAGCAAAGAGGAAAAGGAAGAGGTGGAGATTCTTTAGTCTAGATGTGTGACTCTTTAGCAGTCTCTGACCGCTGAAGAATGTACAGATTCACAGAAACGAGAGTTTTATCCTCAGTGAAGATGATGAAGACCCTTCTCTTCTTCACAATCTGCCTGATTAAAGGTAAGATGCTGCTTTCTTTACAGTATCAGTCTGTGTGTGACAGTTGTGTTTTAATATTTACTCAGCTGAGATCAAATTCAAGAAGTGTGTGTGTGTGTGTGTGTGTGAGAGAGAGAGAGAGAGAGAGAGAGAGAGAGAGAGATGTATTTATGTGTAGGTCTTTTCTCTTTATTCGTGCATGTTGGAGTTTGCTGTCAGTTTCTGATCATGAGACCCTTATTAAAAGAGGAAGTGTATTTTGATTGACAGGTCACATGGGTGATGATGCTGACGCTGTGACTGGCATCTCAGGAGGAAGTGTCATCATCAACTGTCTATATAACCCTGAAACAACTAAAGAAAGAGCAAAAAGCTTCTGCAAAGTGTCAGGCAGTGAATGTACAACCATGACAGAAGAAAAGAAGGATTTATGGATCCCAGGCGAGAGATTCTCTCTGACTGATGATACAACTCTGCGTTTGATTAGTGTGCTCATTAGAAACCTGACTGTAAACGACAGCGGGACGTACAGATGTAAAGCTGACAGTAAACTCATTCAGGAGGAGAAATTAGAAGTGACAGAAGGTAAGAATGAATATTCACATTATTTCATCTGTCACACCTTTACGTTTGACATCTTTATCCTGAGACTTCATATTCACCAACACAATGTTACATGATTCAGAGTCGTGTTGTGGGACGTCAGAGGAACAGTCTGCTTATTTAGGAGGAACTGCTGTCATCCGCTGTAGATATCCAGAGAAATACAACGATCATATCAAACAGCTGTTTAAACTCCAGAATGGATCACTGCAGGCTTCTTTCACACCTCGAAGTGCAATCAATCCTAGATTTTCTCTGAATGACAACAAACAGGAGCAAGTCTTTACTGTGACTATCGTGAACGTGAGCAGACATGATGATGGGGTTTATTTCTGTGGAGCACACGTCACAAACAATCCTACAAAGATCGGCTACAGTCTGCTTTCCACAGAGATTAATCTTCATGTCACAGGTGAGAAACAATTATCAACAAATGACATTAAATGTACATGCAATATAAGTTAATCAATGTCATTTTGATTCCTGACCTTTCCTTTGTGGATGACTTTGGAAAATCAAGAGCAAACAGATGCTTCAACCCAGTCTGATGAGTTCTATTTCACACACACACACAGACACACACACACATATATATATATATATATATATAAGTCTATATATATATATATATAGTAGGTCTATCTATCTATATCTATCTATCTATCTATCTATCTATCTATCTATATATATATAGACCTATAAGAAGTTTTTAGTCTCACAATAGCTCTTTATTTATAACCTGAGTGTTACAACAGATATGTGTATTGGATGTAAACGCATGCATTAAAATCATTAAAGTTTTTTACATATATTTTTTATTTAAGTAAATAATCAACCATGAAACCACAAACCTCACCTTTTATGCTGCAGATTAGACATCACTTTAACATGTTAATGATGTAAATTGGGCCTGAATATTATTAGTCTCATAACTGTGTAAATATCATTCATAAATGTCTCATGGGTTTCACTAAACACTGTGTTTGTGTGTTTTATTCTCAGATTTCTCCAGGATCATCATTATTATCATCATTATTAGTGTGTGTGTGATTCTGCTGCTGATCGCTGGATTCACTCTGACTGTCTGCAAGAGACGAGGCGACGCTCACTCACAGTTACCCACAATCCCCTCTGATGGGCTCCTGTACACTGCTGTCAGTTTCCAGAAGCATGAAGAGTCTCTCAGTGAAGATACAGTCAGATTCAGTAATTCAGAGATTTACACCACGGTCATTTACCACACAAGACTCCACTAGTTCCTTCGTGTGAAGGAGGAGCTCATCTGTTTTACGGCACTCTTCCTCCTCTGTTACCCGCTGAGGTGATGTGGGTTAACACATATCCACTTCATTCCTACCAAAATGTTCAGAAAACCCCATGAAATTACATACTTCTATTGTGAAATATATTGTGAAATAAACTGGTCAAGGTCAAATATAATCTAAACCTAATCAAATATTTCACAGGTGGTATAAGAAATGTGTCCACCCTGTTACACAACCTTTTACAGTTCAGTGTGTGACAGGGAGGACAAGCTACTGAAGCTGGGAAAGAAGAATATGGTAGCAGTGGATGAACATTAAAACACCTTTAGTGTCCCCGGCCCACCAGTGAGCTCAGATGTGCTCTTTTTTCACACATATTTTAGTTGTCATAAATTATATATCAATTTAAAGCTTCAAAACTTTTAGTGGTCTGCCACCCATAATGTGTGGAGTCAAGTGTCATATTACAAAATATATATATATATATATATATATATATATATATATATATATATATATATATATATATATATATATATATATATATATACATATACTTTATAATCTTGATAAAATACATATTGTTGGAAAGGTCTTAGTCTCAAGATTCCATATTTGGTGGCCTTTCTTTTCTTTCCTTTTTTAATAACTGTCTAAATATTTCTTTCATTATAACTTCTATGACAGAAATAAATGCATAAAAAATTCAATGCAGATTTAATGTGGCAGTTTGTGGTATAACACCCTATATAAAATCTCACAGCAATTTTTTTTTTTTTTGGAACATCACTTATTTATACACGAGGCTTTAATATTATAGCAATGTTGGATTTAAAAACATTTAGTAAAATATTTATTTTATATTAATAAAATAATGGTACAGTGCAATATCTTTACAGTAAATGTAAACATCTGTAACGTTTTAATTATACGTTAATCTGTAGTTTGTCTTGTTAAAAAACAAGCCCAACCAAAGGCGTGAATAAAGGACTCCTGTAGCAAATCCATACATTCTTGTTTGGTAATTGCAATTCCCGAACTTCTATTCTAAGACTTGGAAGAGCCAGGATCATTTTTAATAAAACTCAGAATGGATTCATCTGATACAGGATGCTTCGAGGATGAGTAAAACATGGGCTGATGTTCATCTTTGGCTGAATTAACCTTTTAATGGTCACATGACATGCAGGTAAACGGATAACATATTTAATATATTTTAGTAAGTGTTTTTATTCCACTTTACATTTTTATGATTTTATAATTAGCTTTCATAAACTCATGAAGTCCCAGATGAAGAACTATAGAATATCATCTGTATTGTTATAGATATCTATTAACCTTACCTTGAATAGAGTTATAATTCTTACATTGATCTACGTTAAACACGGTTTTCTGTGGGGAAGAATACGTTTATCATGCAGTTCAGTTCATATTCTCTATATGAAGGATTTTAGAATCTTACAAAGTTCAAATGAAAACTCTCTGAAACTCTACAGTCCAAACGTATGGAGCTGTATGATTCACTGCAGTCTGTAAAGTAAACAGGAAGTGTTTGTGTGAACTCGTCTGGTTTTGTGAGAGAATTCAAATGACTTTGCGAGAGACTGCAAAAGTTTTGAAAGAGAAGCAAAAGTTTTGTGAGGGAATGCATATGTCTCTGCAAGGGAATTTAAAGTTTCTTGAGGGAACGCACAAGTTTTACAAGATAAGGCAAAATAAATAATAAAGAAAGAAAATTAAGAAAACAGTTTTATTTTCTTTCTCCCACTCCAAATTATTTCCACTCACCCTGATTTTATTTCACCACCTTATCGCCTTAAGAGCTCAACAGATTTCTACCAGTGATGCTTGATACAACTTCTGACTACTACTACCTGCACAGATATCAACAGTGCAACTACTGTAGGTTTAAGGTTTATATTCAGTGATCTTACAGGAAACACTAATCCACAGAGTAACCTTTAAAGATTATTTTCATTATATTCTTCATATCTTCTGTTTGAGTTTGCCCCCCTCTGCTGTTCAAGCTTTAAAAGTGCAGTTTAAACATCAGTGGTTTGACCCGGTCATGTATTAGGTAACAGTCAGTGATTAGTGGCATCATGATTTCAGACCACACAAGCATCAGATGTCATGTGTGCTTTTATTTTGTGTGTTTTTGTTTCCTTCTCTCTGTAAGTGTGTGTTAATTTGTGTGGCAGAAGCTTTCAGACCTGAACAGGAGTTGACATGAAGCTGCTCGTGGTCAGTCTCTTTGGTTTAACTCCACTGTGAGTCAGTGACAGCAGGGCTGTATTTCATCACTGTGAGCCAGAAGATTTTAGCAAAGAGGAAAAGGAAGAGGTGGAGCTGTTTGTCTTTTAAAAGCTCTTTAAGAGCACAAGATAGAGACACAATCAGAAACATCAGAAGATCTCACTGCGTCTCTGACCGCTGAAGAATGTACAGATTCACAGAAACGAGAGTTTTATCATCAGTGAAGATGATGAAGACCCTTCTCTTCTTCACAATCTGTCTGATTAAAGGTAAGATGCTGCTTTCTTTACAGTATCAGTCTGTGTGTGACAGTGGTGTTTTAATATGTACTCAGCTGAGATCAAATTCAAGAAGTGTGTGTGTGTGTGTGTGTGTGTGTGAGAGAGAGAGAGAGAGAGAGAGAGAGAGAGAGGGAGAGAGAGAGAGAGAGAGAGAGAGAGAGAGAGAGAGAGAGAGAGAGAGAGAGAGAGAGAGATGTATTTATGTGTAGGTCTTTTCTCTTTATTCGTGCATGTTGGAGTTTGCTGTCAGTTTCTGATCATAAGACCCTTATTAAAAGAGGAAGTGTATTTTGATTGACAGGTCACATGGGTGATGATGCTGACGCTGTGACTGGCATCTCAGGAGGAAGTGTCATCATCAACTGT
Source organism: Carassius auratus (assembly GCF_003368295.1). Lineage (NCBI taxonomy): Eukaryota > Metazoa > Chordata > Actinopteri > Cypriniformes > Cyprinidae > Carassius > Carassius auratus. Next base: position 105,605 of record NW_020526738.1, read on the forward strand.
CTATATAACCCTGAAACAACTAAAGAACAACGTGCAAAAAGCTTCTGCAAAGTGTCAGGCAGTGAATGTACAACCATGACAGAAGAAAATAATGATTTATGGATCCCAGAAGAGAGATTCTCTCTGACTGATGATAACACTGTGGGTTTGATTAGTGTGCTCATTAGAAACCTGACTGTAAATGACAGCGGTACGTACAGATGTAAAGCTGACAGTAAATCTATTCAGGAGAAGAAATTAGAAGTGACAGAAGGTAAGAATGAATATTCACATTATTTCATCTGTCACACCTTTACGTTTGACATCTTTATCCTGAGACGTGTTATTCACCAACACAATGTTACATGATTCAGAGTCGTGTTGTGGGACATCAGAGGAACAGTCTGCTTATTTAGGAGGAACTGCTGTCATCCGCTGTAGATATCCAGAGAAATATAACAGTAGTTTAATGCAGCTGTTAAAACTCCAGAATGGATCACTGATTGCTTGTTTCACACTTGGAGGTGCAATCGATCCTAGATTTTCTCTGAATGAGAACAAACAGGAGCAAGTCTTTACTGTGACTATCGTGAACGTGAGCAGACATGATGATGGGGTTTATTTCTGTGGAGCACGTGTCACAAACAATCAAAGAAAGATCGCCTACAGTCCACTTTTCACTGAGATTCAGCTTCATGTCACAGGTGAGAAACAATTAACAACAAATTAAATATAACATACACACATAATGTCAGATATACAGTGGAACTGAAATGTCTATATCATCCATGGACAACAATGAAAGATCAAGAGCAAAGAGATTCTTCAGTCCTGTCTGGTGAGTTCATTAATCACACACACACACACACACACACACACACACACACACACACACACACACATGTATAATAAATCTAATGTAGTAAGACAGTGATATTAAAGCACCAGACTCAGTATACACCTCAGTGATGATGCAAACCATATACAGACAAACAGATGAGCCCGAAGTATGAATAAAACACGCTAACTATTACAGAAAAAAGACAAATGAAAAATTGACATTCTGGTTGGGAAAGTCTTGTATAATGCATCTTATTACATGGCTCTGTGAAATACTTGAGTCTGATTTGTCAGTCATGGTTTTCAGTGGTCAGATAGTTCCTGCTGGCCATGATAACACTGTATATTAGACTTCTTGAATATCATTTTTAATGCGGGGTGTGTGTTTTCCAGATCTCCACGTCATCATCATTACAGTGTGTGTGTGTTTGGTTGTGGTGTTAGCCGGAGGACTGAGTGTGTTGTTGCTCAAGCGGAGGTGTAAGAAAACACAAGGTACGAAAACCAACGCTCTGAATCCAAACCGGATGCTGAAATGGTTTTAACTTCTGATTTCTTATATGTTCACTTTCATCATTATGTCCATCCTCAGGCTCAGGCTCGTCAGATCAGAGGAGCACAGGAGATAATGATGAGGTAAGAGAGCATCATGTTTATCTATCAGCATGATGCAGTATTGACTAAACTGTGTAAAACTATATTGGTGTTCAATTACAGAAGTTATACAAAAAGATAAAAAACCATAATAGAACTAATCACAGATGTTATTTGATTAAAATAATAAATCTGTCCCTTTCAGGAAGTTTCATCTGTTTATTATGCAACGATCACAGCCTCTGGAAACACATCATTAGACACATCTGCTCAGGAAACTCTCCGATTAAACACAGTTTACGACACGGCACATTTACCCACAAACCCCTCTGACAGTGACTTCTACTCTTTGGCTGAACAGCCCAAAATATGACTTTATATGAATACTGTTTGTAACTATTTTGCCAGTTTTCTTCTTTTTTTTTTTCGTAATTTCGGATGATCTGTTTGGTTCAATAAAATAATCAACAGTGCTCCACTGTCATATAAATGTATTGGTATGAAAATCTACACAGTAAGATCAAATTGTCCAAATCTCAGTTTATTGGCTCTTTAAAGAGCGCAGAATTTACATTATTTTAAAGACATTAATTTTGAAACCAAGTCATTCACTGAAGACCTTAGCTTGGATTCATAAAAAAAAGGACTGTTTGGGGGAAACAATAAAAGAAACACATACATTTTTGTTTCCCTTTTTGACACATATTAACCAGAAAAGCTGAACAAATGAATGTGCATTTGGGTTTTATGTTAAAGTAACTGAAGAAGGCTCATCCTCTCATTATGGGCTCTAATGTCATTATTAGATCATACTGACACCAAGGTTTCACATGCAGGTTACACACTGTCCAATATGAACGATGCCTGTTGTCTCTCAGCTTTGATTATATTGTAGTCCTTCTCATTAGAGCCAAGTTCATCATGTTCATCGTGTGTGCTCAGCAGCACATATTCTGTCCTAAGATCAAGATTGCATTTACTGAATGAAGATTCAGAGAATAGAGGAAGAGAGCTTGAGAATTGAGAGACCAGCAGCTGCACACAGATGAAGCAGAACGATGCAGATCTGTGATGATAAACTCCTCATAATTCAGCTGCTGAAATATGATCAGATTCTCTCTAACTGACAATAAAACAGCCCACATCTTCACCGTCACCATCACTGATCTGAGAACAGAGGATCGAGGTCAATACACAGCAAAATCCCCAGTGTTAATTTAACACTCTGAGTGTGGACTCATATAAACACTGAAGCAGAGTTGAAGTTAATGAGATAATTAAGAAGTTAATTGAGTTATGATTAAGCATTACTGAAGACACCTGATGTTAACAAGCAGAATCACAAACGAGAAAAATCACAATTTGTGTATCACCATTACAGTGTTCAGTGTTTGCTTTAGTTGGGATCTTGGCTTGTAACTTTTTACTTTTAAAGTTTGTTTGTCAAACCAAAAGCAAAAATCATTGCGTGTTGATGATTATGTTTTAATGTGATCTTGTTTGACATGAGTCACTGAACTCATTTACATTCTTTTCTCAAAGTAAAATTTCCATTACTGATTGTCACAGCTTTGATTCCACAATGAAAAAAATCCGTATTTTCGATACATTTTGTAGTTATCTCTTGCAAGTGATTCTGATTTTTTTTATTATTTTTTATTAAAGAGTCTTTATTTTAGGCACACACAGATAACAATAATCAGCGTATGGATCTCAACAACGGTGACAAACAACATATTCAGATAAACAGACCTACTCTGAACATCACAAAACTAGATACAAAAAATGAACATAAAAACAGCAAAAATAAAATATAGTTAGAATAAAAAGTTAAAAAGACAGTTCAGCTCATAATTTATTCATGCCGCAATGCATGATGGGAGCCATGGATGAGTTTTTATTGGCTACAACATGCTTTTTTGATGGTCACCGTTGTTGTGATGCTCACGCTGATTCCTGATGTCTGTGTGTCTAAACAAAAGATTACTTTTTTTTACGTAGAACTAACGATTAAAAGTATGTCATACTATGTCAGAAATGCTGGGTTGCTTACTTTTCTTTTTCACTTAATTTATGTATGCAGTAAAGAAACTTAAACTCAGGCATTCAGGTCACTCTATAACAAATAGCTCAAACCACAATCAATGGCACACATGATTGCCTTTACTGTGGTCTGTCTGTATGATATAATTCAGTCACCACAGCCACATAAAATCTAAAGTTAATAACTGAAGGGTCAAGATCCCAACTAAAGCAAACACTGAACACTATAATGGTGACACACAAATTGTGATTTTCTCGTTTGTGATTCTGCTTGTTAACATCAGGTGTCTTCAATAATGCTTAATCATAACTCAATTAACTTCTTAATTATCTCATTAACTTCAACTCTGCTTCAGTGTTACTTTTAACACTGCTTTAGTGTTTATATGAGTCCACACTCAGAGTGTTAAATTAACACTGGGGATTTTGCTGTGTACTGGTGTGGAGTAAAGACAGGATGGTTTAATCCTGTTTATTAGTCAGAATATACTGTACATGTTGTTAAGTACTGTATTGAAAAATATACTCAAAAGAAATATAAGAGAGGTCTGTTTGCATGTGTGTCAGTATTGTATGAGCTCAAAGATATAGAGGCAAGATAAAATTAACCACAGTATCCTCTGCAGATGGTGAAGAGCGAGTGTTCACCACACACAACAAAAATACTGACCCACATCACTTCCTGCCACGTGTAGCCTATGTAAATGTCAGTTAAATCCAGTTACATGTAAGAGAGTCACTTTATCTGTCTACATTTAACAATTCAAAGAATGGGTAATACAAGTTTTATGTTTTGTTTAAAGCAGAATCTCATTGTAAAATCAATTCAATAACAATTAATTTGAACAAACACATAGACCACTTTATTTCCACCATACACCAGACATCAGCGAAGGGTTAATAACAGCTTAATCATAGTGGAAGATGACAAGATACTGAAGTGTTTGCATGAGCTAGCATACACATCAGTCAGTGTATCTAAGTTTAGGAAGAAGAAAATAAAAACAGAGCACAGATTAAATAAAATTACTCGTGCACATTTGAATTCCCCACTGCTGTGATGTTAACAGTTTTATTAAAATACTCAGCATGCTCTATGTGACGTCTGTTTTTATATTGAATATCAACAGTACACATGTTTGTATTGTTTGGATTAACTATCCTTTGCAGAGTAGACAGTTATGAATGTTTATTCATAACCATGTGGGAAATAAGTAAATATTGTTAGCTGATGCTAACTGCCTAGCTAACAAAAATGCTGGTGCTACAGTAAGTTGAGGTAATTTTTAGATATAAAGACCAAATATTTTCATTCAACCATCTAGACTGTGATGTTCAGAACATGCAGTAATTATCAGATTGAGAAGTGATGTCCTCTGGGGGCATTAGATCAGGGGTGTTTTTACACCACAGACAAGGATTGAGAAGAAAAAAATCGTTATGAAAATATCATTATATTTTCCTTAAAATGTTCTTCCTAACTTCAGGCCTCATTCTCATGTCATATATAACTGTGATGTTTTGCAATACAAAAAACTTTAAAAGACTTTGTTCTTCCTGGTGAAGATCAGACGGTCATCTCTGTTTTCTCTCAGAAACATCGCAGTGTAAGCTTCACAGTGAATTTTCACTTGAGTAAAAGTGAACAAGGAGTATTTTTACTTTTACTGGAGTAATATTTTATTATTCGTATCTGTACTTTTACTCAAGTTCTTGATTTGTGTACTTCATCCACCTCTGATCAAGACAGCTAAATATATTTAACACCTGAATTCTTGCTAAATATGCAGTTATACTATAGGTTATTGGCATGAACTGCATTGTGAAAACCAAGACACTCCAACATTTAAAAAATCTGCTCCTCGCTCCATTCAAAATCACATACTCTGATCTGAATGATGCTTGATGTCTCTTGGCTGTGGTCAGTGTGAGCGACTTGATGAAATATATATTCATTCATGTCCATATGTGTTAAAAAAGTCCCTGATCTCATCTAAACACTAGGCTGAATTTATTTGTGTCTGCTAGATTAATATATGTAAATGTAAGATTTAATTTATTAAGATAGCAACAGAGGGACCTGCTGCTGACTCTGTATTTCGTAGGAGAAGCAAATGAGAGAGAGAGACAGAGAGAGAGAGAGAGAGAGAGATTTGATTTTGAATCACTTTATTTTATCAAAAGAATACCATTAGTGGTAATTATAAACCACACAGACTAAAAAACAAAAATAAAATAAATAAATATATATATATATATATAAATACACAACACAAAATATACTCAAACCAATAGATTTCCAAAAAACAAAACATTTTCCACAACAGAGCACAAGACATTTTCGTAACCCCAAATGTGCAGGAATTCCTCCACATTATTTGTGTTGCTGTAAAAATCAAAATCAATCTTCAATCTGGCTTTTAACATTCTCACAAAAATTGTATTTGCATCAGAGTCCAAAGACCCCTCTGTCTTATTTCTTCGGCTAATGTAAATGGCCATTTTTGCTTGTCCAAAGAGAAAGTTAAACAATTGGCATTTCATTCTACCCTTTTGATTGTACCTAAAGCCAAAGATGAAGTCTTGTTTAGAAAAAGCATCTCCAAACAATCGGAACATTTGCTGTAACAGCTCGAATAAAAAAGACAATCTATCACACTCCAAAAAGCAATGAAAGACAGTTTCTCTGTTTAAGCAAAAAGGACAGTTATCATTAACATTAGGGTTGATAACAGAAACAAAAGCATTTACAGCCACACAGCCATGCAATACCTTCCACTGTAAATCTCCAATCTTTTTTGTCAATGGTGGTTTATAGATCGTTCTCCACACAGGTCTGATTTCACTGTTAACCTTTAAATGAGCTCTCCAGGGAGTATCAGCTCGACCATTTAGTTTGTTTTTGTTCAAAATTTTAACAAGTATGTTATTCATTGTTTTGCCCTCCATAACACCCAACTCATTAGTGAGAGTCTCATTGAGCTCTAACAGTTGACCAGTACAGTTTTTAAAATCAGGAGAAAGTGACAAAACAGGAAAAGGGTCTTCAACATTTGTTTGACAAAAAACATTACAGGGACTCTTTAATAACGAGAGTTCAGTTTCTGTGAGTTCACACTTCAGAGCCTTAAGCATCTGATTCAAAAGCCTGGTGGATCTAACTCTCACATGAGAAGCCAGACCATCAGAATCAGTTAAATTGGGTCCACATATGTTAACTACATGTCCCAGAGTCACTACCCCAGCAGAACGGAAAAGCTGTAGCACAGAATGTCCTGTTGTACGCTCAACATTAAAACGGGATCCATATATAATTGGCTCTTTCAGCAGCCACGAAAGAGAAGTGCAATTTTTTGCTCTCTGTTTAATAAACAGCCCTCACACTGTGAATAGTCCAAGGTAGAATTTAGGGAGATTGTTTATTTCCGAGGCATTTAAGTCCATCAAAAACAAAGATTCAGCGGGACCCAGATATCCTCCTCGGCCCAGTATTGTCCGAGCCAAAGGTCTCCAAACAAGGTGTGCAGGTCCAGTAAGGAATCTTTGAATAAACTGGAGTCGAAAGGCAGCCCCTCTACTTGCAAGATGAATAAGACCTTGTCCTCCATCTTCCTTTGACAGAAAAAGAACACTTTGAGGGACCCAGTGCAGACGATCCCAGAAGAAGTCTACAAGTGCTGACTGTATTTTATTAAGCAGTTGTGTTGGCGGATCCACACAAGTCAGACGGTGCCACAACATAGAGGCCACCAAGTTGTTTATGATTAAAGTCCGTCCTCTATAGGACATGTGTGGCAAAAGCCATTTCCATTTCCTTAAGCGTCCTTCAACTTTCTCAAAAACATTTTCCCAGTTTTTACATACAAATAAGTCATCACCAAGATAGACACCAAGGTATTTTAAACCATCTTTTTTCCACACTAACCCACCAGGTAAGACAAGCTCTTTGCTCAGCTCATCACCCACGGCTAATGCTTCACTTTTTCCCCAGTTAATTTTTGCTGACGACAAAACACCAAAGTCATTAATTGCTTTTTTAAGGGAATTAACATCATTTTGTTGATTAACAATGACAAAGACATCATCAGCATAGGCCGATAGTTTAAAACTTGACTCACAACCAGGAAAAATAACACCAGAAAGGGACTGTCTTAATTTATGCAAAAGAGGCTCTATAGCAATAGAGTACAGCATTCCAGAAAGTGAGCAACCTTGTCTGATCCCTCTTTGGACCTTAAAAGGAGCGCTTAAACCACCGTTTATTTTTAATAAGCTCTCAATGTCACAATATAAAACCTTGATCATGGCTATAAGATTAGAGTCGAAACCAAAGGCTTCGAGTGTTTGCCACAGATATTGATGTTCGACTCTATCGAAAGCCTTTTCTTGGTCTATTGAAATCAGACCAATTTCATAGCCTAATGAACTGGAGAGGTCCAAAATATCCCGAATTAGGAAAATATTATCAGATATCAATCTGTTGGGTATACAGTAGGTTTGATCAACATGAATAATATCTTCCATCACTTTTTTAAGTCTCATGGCCAACACCTTAGACAAGAGTTTATAATCGGTGCAGAGCAGAGCCACGGGTCGCCAGTTCTTAATTTCTTGTAAGTCCCCATTTTTAGGGAGGAGTGTAAGAATTCCTCTCCTGCAGCTGAGTGGTAAGTGTCCTTTGGTTAAACTGTCTCTTAGAACAATCAACAAGTCCTTGCCTATGATAGGCCAAAAAGCTTTGTAAAAGTCCACAGGAAGGCCATCGAGGCCTGGAGCCTTTCCATTTTCTAGGCTTTTTAGTGCAGTATGTAGCTCCTCAGCCAAGATCCTTGCCCTCAGCTCTGCATTGGCTTCCTCAGTGACCTTAGGCAAGTTCTCGTAAAAGCACTGTGCCACCTCTGGATTTTCTTGATATTCTTTTTTAAACAGCTTTTCATAAAAAGTCACTGCGCACTTACGGATTTCTTCAGACTCCTTTAGCAGCTGTCCATTGCTGGACCGCAGAGAGTGTATAAGTCTTTTCTGTCCATTTTTGCGTTCTAAGCCAAAAAAGAAATGGGAGGGTGCATCCATTTGAATGACGTTTTGAAAACGGGAACGTACAAGGGCACCTTTAGCAGAAAAACCCAACAGATTTGACAGAGCTGATTTTTTCTTTTTGAGAGCTTTAATATGTTCTCCATTTCCTGTGAAATCTGCTAAATCTTGCAGAATCACTATTTCATTCTCCAGGGCTTCCATTGATTTAGTCATATCCTTTGTGACATTTAGAGAATACTGTATACACAGCTGTTTAATCTGAATTTTTCCTATGTCCCACCATTGTTGTAAAGATGTATACTCAGACTTTGTCTTTGAATAATTGTTCCAGAAAAAATTAAAGGCTTCTTTAAAAACTTTATCAGAAAGTAATGTTACATTAAAGTGCCAATAAGCGCTCTTACATTTCACATCTTTGATGAAAACTGAGACTTGTACAAGAAAATGATCAGAAATTCCCACTGGATGTATTGAGCAACTTTTAAGAATATTAAATTGATGCTTGAAACAATAAAATCTATCAAGCCTAGCCATAGACAGGACATTATCTTTGACATGAGTCAAGTATATTGACGCTGAGTAGGATGAAAAACTCTCCAAACATCACTCAGATCATGCATTTCAATTAAACTAGTTAAAACTCTCTTACTAGGTCCATGAGGTTCTTGATGGTTTCTATCTAAGGATGCATTGACCATGCAATTAAAATCACCACCCAGAAAAAAGTAACCATCATTGTTACAATTATTAATAGCAGTGTTAAGAGTGTTGAAAAAAATAGCTCTTTCTGTGCCTAAAGTTGGAGCATAAACATTGAAGAAAGTTATTTTAACATTTTCAAACACAGCTTGTATTTTTAACAAACGGCCTTCAATTATTTCATCAATATCACAAGAGATAGGTGTAAAGTCTCTAGAAAACAAGATGCCAACACCACCACTGTTACTACTCTTGTGACTGAGGAAAATTTCCCCATCCCATTCTTTTCTCCAAGCAGCTTCATTGTCATGTGTACTATGTGTTTCTTGCAAAAGATTACATTTAGCCTCTTACTCTTGAACAGATTGAAAAGAGAAACTCTCTTAGCATCCTCCCTAGCACCATTCATGTTTAAAGAGCCCAGTTTGAAATCACACATTTTGAAAGTAAATCTGCTTTCAAATAACACTTGAAAATAAACAAAAAGGAAATTAATAAAAATAAATCTCTTAAACATCATTCTTTAACCTCACTCAATTGTGCTCTTACTTTTACAAGTAATTTTTTTAGACGGTAAATTTCTTGATCAGTAAAAATGCATTGATCACTTTGTTCAGGGTTTTTCATAAGCAGTCTGACAGAATCAAGGAACAACTTTAGATCGGGGAAAAAATCCTCAACTTTAACAGATCTCATTCCTTTTGTGCTTTGTAAAAAGGAACGAATCTTAGAGAAAGGGTAAGCACAATCCATATCCACCTGCGTGTCACTACTTCCCTCATATTCACTTTCTTGCGTTTCCATCAAACCATCCTCAGACTGAGAGGAAGCACACATTAGATTTAGCTTTGACACTTTTGTTACTTGCTGCAAATTTGCTTTGTTTTCAAGATTTTTCCTCTTAGTTGACATTTTGCCAACTTCCCTGTCAATCATAGCATCAGTATCATTACACAACACAGATTCCGCCACTCCGGTCGCAGTTTCACCCACATTTAAATCTGCATTCAAATCACTGCATGCTTCCTGTTCACTTTTTTTACTCACTGTGTTTTCCAACACTTCGTTCTCCTCATTGTTAACTTCATTTCCATCTCCCTGCACCATTTGTACATTTCCTGGTGGATCTTTCGGTAGAACATCACTAGTGTCAGCACTAACAGACGTCTGTTCCGCTACATTAGCGGCTAACTGGCTATTGTTTGTTTTGTCCGGACACGAACGAATTAGGTGACCCACAGATCCGCACCCAAAACACTTCATTGTTTCTGAAGTAACATGCACGGTGTATTCATAATCATCTACTTTAAACTTGAAAATCAAGTTTAATTAGGGCCCGAGCACCGAGGTGCGAGGACCCTCTTGTATCTGCTTTGTTTTTTATTATTAGGGCTCAAGCCCGAAGGGGCGAAGAGCCCTATTGTTCCCCTAAGGATTATTAGGCTCAAGCCCGAAGGGGCGAAGAGCCCTATTGTTCTTCTAAGGATTATTCTTCTTCTTATTAGGGCTCAAGCCCGAAGGGGCGAAGAGCCCTATTGTTCTTCTAAGGATTATTCTTATTATTATTTTTTTTATTTTTTATTAAACCTTCCGGGGGTTTTTGGGGGCCTTAACATGCTCAAAAACTCTTGAAAATTGGCACACACATTGGAATCTGCGGCCATCAGGACGCCGCAGAGGCTGGGACCCGGGCGTGGCACAGGGGCTCTACAGCGCCCCCTGGAACACAGTCAGAAATCTTGAACCATAGCTCACACACACTTGCATATATTTATATGAAACTCAGTACACTTATAGATCTCTTTGAGCTGAACAACTTTCGCGCTTTATGTCATAGGCCCCGCCCAACAGGAAGTCAGCTATTCAGGGCTGTTTAAAAAAAGCATGCTCTGGAATTTGAAATACTCCTCTGAGGTTTTCAACCCGTCCGCCACGAAACTCGGTGAACATGATCTCAAGACATTGTGGATGAAAAATTGCGAGGGGATTTTTGATATCTCGAACGGTTTGCCCGTGGCGAGGCGTGGAACTTATGGCGAGAAATGAGGAACAGGAAATGTCTAATAACATCCACATACATTTCCTGAATTTGATCAAACTTCATGGGTTTGTTCGTTGTATGATACTGATTGTATATATGTGACTATTAAGAGTCAACGTTATAGCGCCACCAACTGGCAGCAGGAAGTGTGTCATTTTCCAAATGCTTTGAATTCAGCATCTTATTTTTACTCGATTTACTTAAAACTTCATCAGAATAATGACAAAACACGGCCGATGTAAATCTGTTGTGGGGATATTGATATCTGATATAGTGTTGCCATGGCAACGTGTCAAACTTGAATGTTCTGTTATGGTGAGTTTGAGGCAGACAACAAGCTCAGATTTACATGAAACTCAAAACACATATCAGTATTAGTGATAGCTAGACAATGGCAAAAGCTTTTAAAAGGGCGTGAATGAGGCACTCTATAGCGCCACCTTTTGTCAAAAGTGGGGGGGTTAGTTTTAGCTACAGACACCAAACTTGGTACATAAATTGTTCTTATCAAGACGGACAACTTTCTAATTCACAGTCATCAGCTACGATCAACAGGAAGTCAGCTATTTTGATTTGAATGTGGATTTTTTTTTACATTTAGCTGTGAATTAATGCATACTGCTCAGAGGAGAGTAACACTATACACACCAAACTTTGTCTACATGATGCCAAAACATTTTAAACAACTTAAATTGCCAATGGATTTTGGATAGCTTGAACGGTTTTGTCGTGGTGATTTTTTTAAATGACAGTAAAATGAAATTATTAATTGTCCTGCATTTTTAAATTCCAAACACTTCAAAACCTTTTTTCATACAGAAAAAAAGTCATTCTGAGTAAATATGGATAGTTTCACGACTTTACAACACTGTATGGATAACAGAAAATTAAAAAACTGTCAGACATCTCATCTCACTCTGTCCCTCTGTTTGAGTGTGTGTGCTTAGACTTCCATTGTCTGAGAGAAATTGCGCCCCTACAGGTGCAATTACCGGACTTTTACTTTCACTTTTAAATCGGTTAAAAATACAAACAAATACTTAGATTTAATTCACACTGACAAGCTAAACCAACATATCTGATTATTACCGGTTCAGGGCTCATGGATAAATAATTTATGGCCAGAGATATGTGAGAAATAGGAGAAATGAATCAACGATGTGACCATGAGCGTCTGGAGTAAAGAGCTCAGAAAAAACGAATTTATTCCTGTTTTAAAGCTTTTAAAAATAAATTATGACAGCGATATCACACAATCAACCAATTAGAACACACCAAGAGCTACATTTAGATGTTTTTGAACTGTTTGTGTGAAAATGAAATATTTGTGGCTGCCTATCTGAAATCACGCCTCCGATCAGCGCGTACAGTGTCGAGCTCAAAACAAACGACTTTATTCTTGTTTAAGAGCTTTTTTAAATAACATATTAACACAAATGCACACAATAAACCCATTGTAACACTACAAGAGCTAAATGCAGGTGTTTGTGACTCGTTTAAGTGTGAAAGACTATTTGACACCGCGACTGGCAGAATAACATATCTCTCGAGCTGCAGGATTCTGCCTTTCGTCGTACGAACGAACACATCACGGACAAGATTATTTCAAAACACATAATAGCTTGGCGACTATAAACGAAAACAGCCACGTGAACATAAACTGTTGAGAAATATATCTGAAGTGGATCTACTGGATTTTAATATTAAAGTGACCGCATATACCAGCTGCTTCTGTCTTCAATTTTGATCCATATAAAAAATGAAATTCATTCATCTTGGCTGCTTTTTTTAATGTGTGTACGTATTTATTTATTATTTTGCTCTAACAAGAATTAATCTATATTTAATTAAATCAATTACATTTTATTTTACATTTTATTTGTCCATTTCTGCATCTAAACGCCTAAAAACATAAAACATGCTCTATTATACTATTGTTAGCAATTTCTTTATCGTCCAATTTATCTTCTGTACACACTTTTATTTTCATAATAAACTTGTTTGTTAGATTACACAGTTACAGTGGTCTATAATAAATATTAACAGGTTTTATTCAAGCTGTTTAGAATGATTGCAGTAGGCTAATTTTTTTAAATGTAAATCCCAAATAAAAATTATAATAATTAATTAATAAAAAACATTGGAAAACAATTGCTGTTGTACTTTTTTATACATTTTGTATAATTTCATAGTTTATGCATTATAGTTATAAAAACAAATAAATGTAGCCACTCACATAGAAATAGGCCTTATCCTTTTCTGACAGTTTTAGGGATTTTTAAAAATCCTAAAAAACCTTATTTGTGCTGCAAATAATAATTTCAAACTCAAAAAGTAAATAGTCAGTTCATGCTTTATAAAGCCTTGTCCCAACATTAATAGTCAGTAGTAAGCAGTTTATAAATACAGCTATAAATAGCTTGTTTTTGGTTTATAAGCACATTTATTAAGAAGTAGAGTAAAGGATCAGTTATCTTCCTATGAAAAATAAAAAAATAAAAATAAACAAACAACAACACAGATTGGTACAGAACTCAGAAATTCTATTGTGGATTTATGATCAAATCAGCCTGTAAATGATTTCATACTCCTCCAAGAAGACACAAGTATTTCACACCAAACCTTTTTTAACATGAAGCCAATATACTGAGATGTTAAATTGTGAATGGGTTTAGGATAGCTTAAATGGTGTGGCCATAGCGATGTATTAAAGTAACATAAAAAATACAATAGTTATTTTACTATATCTTTAAATTTTTTCATTCCAAACTCTTAATAATTTTTTATATACGTAGAAGTCATCATTTGAAGGAAGCACAGTAAGTTTCATAGCTTTATCATTTTCAAGAGCCAGCATAAAATTAAAACTATCATAACTTATAAATGAAGCTTGCAATTCTTAGTACCAATAATGGCCACCAGATGGAGCTATAGGATTACTTTTACATTATTATTGTAGAAACAAGTATGATTTAAATCATTTATAGAAATCTTTCAAAGAAAAATAATATGAATTTTATGTATTTTACTGATAAAATGACCCTGACTTAATTAGAATAACAAGCTGAAGTATTGTGAACTGTATATTAAGAATAATTCTTTATAGGCTTTACGGACAGACACGTTTTGAGTGACAGGTGAGAAACAGGAAATGCCTAATAACATCCACATACATTGCCTGAGTTTGATCAAACTTCATCGGTTTGTTCGATGTATGATACCGATCGTATATATGTGACTATTAAGAGTCAACGTTATAGCGCCACCAACTGGCAGCAGGAACTGTGTCATTTTCCAAATGCTTTGAATTCAGCATCTTATTTTTTACTCGATTTACTTCAAACTTCATCAGAATAATGACAAAACACGGCCGATGTAAATCTGTTGTGGGGATATTGATATCTTATATATTGTTGCCATGGCAACGTGTCAAACTTGAATGTTCTGTTATGGTGAGTTTGAGGCAGATAACAACCTCAGATTTACATGAAACTCAAAATACATATCAGTATTAGTGATAGCTAGACAATGGCAAAAGCTTTTAAAAGAGCGTGAAGGAGGCACGCTATAGCGCCACCTTTTGTCAAAAGTGGGGGGGTTAGTTTTAGCTACAGACACAAAACTTGGTACATAAATTGTTCTAATCAAGACGGACAACTTTCTAATTCACAGTCATAAGCTACGATCAACAGGAAGTCGGCTATTTTGATTTGAATGTGTATTTTTGAGATTTTACAGTTGTGAATTAATGCATACTCCTCACAGGGGAAGTACACTATACACACCAAACTTTGTCTACATGAAGAAAAACCATTGAGGAACTTAAATTGCGAACGGATTTTGGTTAGCTTGAACGGTTTTGTCGTGGTGAATTTTTGAAATGACAGTAAAAAGGGAAACATTAATTGTCTTGTATGTTTAAATTGCAGCTTCCAAACACTTCAAAGCATTTTTTTATACAAAGATCAAATCATTCTGAGGAAATATGCATAGTTTCACGACTTTACAACACTGTATGGATAAAAGAAAATTAAAAAACTATCAGACTTCTCAACTGACATGATCTCACTCTGGCCACCCTGTCTGTGTGAGGGAAGGGAGGGGGAGAGGGAGGGGGAGTGTGAGGGGGTTGGTGACTGTGACAGTGTGTGTGGACTGTAGGGAGGGGCTGTCTGGCAGAGAGAGAGAGAGGGAGACCTAATCATCCCTTTAATAATCAGGAAAAAAAAATTGTATTTTAAATTGTTATTGTTTTTGTTGTTGCTAATGGTGGTGTTTTTTCCTTACATTACAGGTTAAGAAATCTCTTAGGCCTTATCCTTTTCTGTCAGTTTTAAGGATTTAACAACATCCTAAGAACCCTAATTTGTGCTGCAAAAAATAATTTCAAACTCATTTGATACTGACCTATGACAACCTGTGACGTGACATGACATTTATTAATCTCATGGATGTAACAGTAAAACTCTTCAACTGACAGATAAAGCTGCAATGCAAGCAAAACTATTTCACAAATGCTTATAGGTCATTAAAATCATTACAAAACACTAATACATTATTTAAGGATTTGGTAACACTGTAAAATAATGTCTAATTTGTTAACATTATGCAGTATAACATAGTATGCTGTCTTCGTAGGGCACCAACTCCCAGAGGGGGCACCATCCCAGTTGCTCAAAAAAAAAAAAAAAAAAAAAAAAACATGCGCCATTCTCCCATCCACACTCGCGACCGCTCACACCTCATGTTTGCGGCTGAATGTTCGTAATTGATGGATGGACATCTATGCCTGGGTATAGGACATCAGCAATCCGGCACAGAGAAAAGAAAACTAAAGAAAATAAAACAGGCATAAAGTTGTCTTGACATTGGACTCTCTAGAGTCTCAAATTTAGGGCCGGTCTCTAAAGTTACATGTGATATTGTTATACACTTTTCTAACGTCAGTAGCATTTGAAGAGAATGACTTACAGTCATAAAAACAACTGTTATTGTTCATCTAGGTGACAGCTATAATGCACAATTAAATTGAATGTTTGATATTTATTACAACAAACTGTAAGTCATATGTAAATTATGCTACTTTTTCACATGGGCTCAAATGCAAATTTGAAGCTCAATAGCATTTGAGAAGAAAGACTTGCAGTCACAAAACAATTGTAATGTGTTCATATAGGTGTCAGCTACAATGCACACCTTATACATTTTTTATAAATATTAAAATAAAGTGTTACTAAAGTTATATATATTGTTCTGTGTATGTGATTTCAAAGTCTAGATTGGTCGGATTAACCCTTTAACTGCCGCATCCCTTAAAACTGATTGTCAGAGGGTTACTGTAAATGCTTATGCCCGCTGGGCACAGTTATCCTGATGCCACCGGGGTGGCGTTGCACTGATGGCTTGAGCCCGACATCGCTGCTTGCAGCTATATTTATTATTATTTTTTTTATTTTTTATTAAACCTTCCGGGGGTTTTTGGAGGCCTTAACATGCTCAAAAACTCTTGAAAATTGGCACACACATTGGAATCTGCGGCCATCAGGACGCCACAGAGACTGGGACCCGGGCGTGGCACAGGGACTCTACAGCGCCCCCTGGAACACAGTCAGAAATCTTGAACCATAGCTCACACACACTTTCATGTATTTATATGAAACTCAGTACACTTATAGATCTCATTGAGCCGAGCAACTTTCGCACTCTATGTCATAGGCTCCGCCCAACAGGAAGTCAGCTATTTAGGGCTGTTTATAAAAAGCATGCTCTGGAATTTGATATACTTGTCATAGGTCTTTTACTTGATTGCCACCAAACTCGGTCAACATGATCTCAAGACATTGGGTATGGAAAATTGCGAGGGGATTTTTGATATCTCGAACGGTTTGCCCGTGGCGAGGCGTTTGAAATTATGGCGAGAAATGAGAAACAGGAAATGTCTAATAACATCCACATACATTTCCTGAATTTGATCAAACTTCATTGGTTTGTTCGTTGTATGATACTGATCGTATATATGTGACTATTAAGAGTCAACATTATAGCGCCACCAACTGGCAGCAGGAAGTGTGCCATTTTCCAAATGCTTTGAATTCAGCATCTTATTTTTACTCTATTTACTTAAAACTTCATCAGAATAATGACAAAACACGGCCGATGTAAATCTGTTGTGGGGATATTGATATCTGATATAGTGTTGCCATGGCAACGTGTCAAACTTGAATGTTCTGTTATGGTGAGTTTGAGGCAGACAACAAGCTCAGATTTACATAAAACTCAAAACACATATCAGTATTAGTGATAGCTAGACAATGGCAAAAGCTTTTAAAAGGGCGTGAAGGAGGCACTCTATAGCGCCACCTTTTGTCAAAAGTGGGGGGTTAGTTTTAGCTACAGACACCAAACTTGGTACATAAATTGTTCTTTTCAAGACGGACAACTTTCTAATTCACAGTCATCAGCTACGACCAACAGGAAGTCGGCTATTTTGATTTGAATATTTAAATTGAGCTCTGATTTAATGCATACTCCTCACAGGGGAAGTACACTATACACACCAAACTTTGTCTACATGAAGAAAAACCATTGAGGAACTTAAATTGCGAACGGATTTTGGTTAGCTTGAACGGTTTTGTCGTGGTGAATTTTTGAAATGACAGTAAAAAGGGAAACATTAATTGTCTTGTATGTTTAAATTGCAGCTTCCAAACACTTCAAAGCATTTTTTTATACAAAGATCAAATCATTCTGAGGAAATATGCATAGTTTCACGACTTTACAACACTGTATGGATAAAAGAAAATTAAAAAACTGTCAGACTTCTCAACTGACATGATCTCACTCTGGCCACCCTGTCTGTGGAGGGAAGGGAGGGGGAGAGGGAGGGGGAGTGTGAGGGGGTTGGTGACTGTGACAGTGTGTGTGGACTGTAGGGAGGGGCTGTCTGGCAGAGAGAGAGACAGAGAGACCTAATCATCCCTTTAATAATCAGGAAAAAAAAAATCTGTATTTTAAATTGTTATTGTTTTTGTTGTTGCTAATGGTGGTGGTTTTTCCTTTCATTACAGGTTAAGAAATCTCTTAGGCCTTATCCTTTTCTGACAGTTTTAGGGATTTAAAAACATCCTAAGAACCCTAATTTGTGCTGCAAATAATAATTTCAAACTCATTTGATACTGACCTATGACAACCTGTGACGTGACATGACATTTATTAATCTCATGGATGTAACAGTAAAACTCTTCAACTGACAGATAAAGCTGCAATGCAAGCAAAACTATTTCACAAATGCTTATAGGTCATTAAAATCATTACAAAACACTAATACATTATTTAAGGATTTGGTAACACTGTAAAATAATGTCTAATTTGTTAACATTATGCAGTATAACATAGTATGCAGTCTTCGTAGGGCACCAACTCCCAGAGGGGGCACCATCCCAGTTGCTCAAAAAAAAAAAAAAAAAAAAAACATGCGTCATTCTCCCATCCGCGCTCGCGACCGCTCACACCTCATGTTTGCGGCTGAATGTTCGTAATTGATGGATGGACATCTATGCCTGGGGTATAGGACATCAGCAATCCGGCACAGAGAAAAGAAAACTAAAGAAAATAAAACAGGCATAAAGTTGTCTTGACATTGGACTTCTAGAGTCTCAAATTTAGGGCCGGTCTCTAAAGTTACATGTGATATTGTTATACACTTTTCTAACGTCAGTAGCATTTGAAGAGAATGACTTACAGTCATAAAACAACTGTAATTGTTCATCTAGGTGACAGCTATAATGCACAATTAAATTGAATGTTTGATATTTATTACAACAAACTGTAAGTCATATGTAAATTATGCAACTTTTTCACATGGGCTCAAATGCAAATTTGAAGCTCAATAGCATTTGAGAAGAAAGACTTGCAGTCACAAAGCAATTGTAATGTGTTCATATAGGTGTCAGCTACAATGCACACCTTATACATTTTTTATAAATATTAAAATAAAGTGTTACTAAAGTTATATATATATTGTTCTGTGTATGTGATTTCAAAGTCTAGATTGGTCGGATTAACCCTTTAACTGCCGCATCCCTTAAAACTGATTGTCAGAGGTTACTGTAAATGCTTATGCCCGCTGGGCACAGTTATCCTGATGCCACCGCGGTGGCGTTGCACTGATGGTTGAGCCCGACATCGCTGCTTGCAGCTATATTTTTATTA
>NW_020526739.1:0-2500 GCF_003368295.1 Carassius auratus
CTGCTGCAAAGAGAAAGGCTATTTAAAAGATCAGCCCAATCTACTCGCCAGTACATTATAAAGTAGGAAAGAAACCCAAAAGCTTAAAGCACCTGGTATTCCTAGGCGGTCTCTCATCCAAGTACTAACCTGGCCCAAACCTGCTTATATTCAGAGATCGGGCATTGACTCTATTTTTTGCCAAATTTATTATATACTAAGTGAAAAAATTCCAAAAGCTTAAAGCACCTGGTATTCCTTGGCGGTCTATCATTCAAGTACTAACCAGACCTAACCTGCTAAGATTCAGAGATCGGGCATTGACTTCTTCTTCTTTTTTTTTTTTTTTGCAAGAATTATTATATAATTCGTGAAAAATATCCAAAAATTTAAAGCACCTGGTATTCCCAGGCAGTCTCCCATCCATGTACTAACCTGGCCCAAACCTGCTTATATTCAGAGATCGGGCATTGACTCTATTTTTTGCCAAATTTATTATATACTAAGTGAAAAAATTCCAAAAGCTTAAAGCACCTGGTATTCCTTGGCGGTCTCTCATCCAAGTACTAACCAGACCTAAATCTGCTAAGATTCAGAGATCGGGCATTGACTCTTTTTTTTTTTTTTTTTTGCAAGAATATTATATAATTTGTGAAAAATATCCAAAAATTTAAAGCACCTGGTATTCCCAGGCAGTCTCCCATCCATGTACTAACCTGGCGCAAACCTGCTTATATTCAGAGATCAGGCATTGAGTCTATTTTTTGCCAAATTTATTATATACTAAGTGAAAAAATTCCAAAAAGCTTAAAGCACCTGGTATTCCTTGGCGGTCTCTCATCCAAGTACTAACCAGACCTAAATCTGCTAAGATTCAGAGATCGGGCATTGACTCTTTTTTTTTTTTTTTTTTGCAAGAATATTATATAATTCATGAAAAATATCCAAAAATGTAAAGCACCTGATATTCCCAGGCAGTCTCCCATCCATGTACTAACCTGGCGCAAACCTGCTTATATTCAGAGATCGGGCATTGACTCTATTTTTTGGCAAAATTATTATATACTAAGTGAAAAATTTCAAAAAAGCTTACAGTACCTGGTATTCCCAGGCTGTCTCCCATCCAGGAACTAACCAGGCCCAAACCTGCTTAGCTTACGAGATCAGACAAGATCGGGCATAGCCAGGCTGGTATGGCCATAAGCGAAGACTGCTGCAAAGAGAAGGCTATTTAAAGATCAGCCAATCTACTCGCCAGTACATTATAAAAGTAGGAAAGAAACCCCAAAAGCTTAAAGCACCTGGTATTCCTAGGCGGTCTCTCATCCAAGTACTAACCTGGCCCAAACCTGCTAAGATTCAGAGATCGGGCATTGACTTCTTCTTTTTTTTTTTTTTTTTGCAAGATTATTATATAATTTGTTAAAAATATCCAAAAATTTAAAGCACCTGGTATTCCCAGGCAGTCTCCCATCCATGTACTAACCTGGCCCAAACCTGCTTATATTCAGAGATCGGGCACTGACTCTATTTTTTGCCAAATTTATTATATACTAAGTGAAAAAATTCCAAAAGCTTAAAGCACCTGGTATTCCTTGGCGGTCTCTCATCCAAGTACTAACCAGACCTAAACCTGCTAAGATTCAGAGATCGGGCATTGACTCTTTTTTTTTTTTTTTTTTTTGCAAGATTATTATATAATTCGTGAAAAATATCCAAAAATTTAAAGCACCTGATATTCCCAGGCAGTCTCCCATCCATGTACTAACCTGGCGCAAACCTGCTTATATTCAGAGATCGGGCATTGACTCTATTTTTTGGCAAAATTATTATATACTAAGTGAAAAATTTCAAAATAGCTTAGAGTACCTGGCATTCCCAGGCGGTCTCCCATCCAGGCACTAACCAAGCCCAAACCTGCTTAGCTTCCAAGATCAGACAAGATCGGGCATAGCCAGGCTGGTATGGCCATAAGCGAAGACTGCTGCAAAGAGAAGGCTATTTAAAGATCAGCCAATCTACTCGCCAGTACATTATAAAAGTAGGAAAGAAACCCCAAAAGCTTAAAGCACCTGGTATTCCTAGGCGGTCTCTCATCCAAGTACTAACCTGGCCCAAACCTGCTTATATTCAGAGATCGGGCATTGACTCTATTTTTTGCCAAATTTATTATATACTAAGTGAAAAAATTCCAAAAGCTTAAAGCACCTGGTATTCCTTGGCGGTCTATCATTCAAGTACTAACCAGACCTTAACCTGCTAAGATTCAGAGATCGGGCATTGACTTCTTCTTTTTTTTTTTTTTTTTTGCAAGAATATTATATAATTCGTGAAAAATATCCAAAAATTTAAAGCACCTGGTATTCCCAGGCAGTCTCCCATCCATGTACTAACCTGGCCCAAACCTGCTTATATTCAGAGATCGGGCATTGACTCTATTTTTTGCCAAATTTATTATATACTAAGTGAAAAAATTCCAAAAGCTTAAAGCACCTGGTATTCCTTGGCGGTCTCTCATCCA
>NW_020526739.1:7500-10000 GCF_003368295.1 Carassius auratus
CTCTATTTTTTGCCAAATTTATTATATACTAAGTGAAAAAATTCCAAAAGCTTAAAGCACCTGGTATTCCTTGGCGGTCTCTCATCCAAGTACTAACCAGACCTAAACCTGCTAAGATTCAGAGATCGGGCATTGACTCTTTTTTTTTTTTTTTTTTTTTGCAAGATTATTATATAATTCGTGAAAAATATCCAAAAATTTAAAGCACCTGATATTCCCAGGCAGTCTCCCATCCATGTACTAACCTGGCGCAAACCTGCTTATATTCAGAGATCGGGCATTGACTCTATTTTTTGGCAAAATTATTATATACTAAGTGAAAAATTTCAAAAAAGCTTACAGTACCTGGTATTCCCAGGCGGTCTCCCATCCAGGCACTAACCAGGCCCAAACCTGCTTAGCTTACGAGATCAGACAAGATCGGGCATAGCCAGGCTGGTATGGCCATAAGCGAAGACTGCTGCAAAGAGAAGGCTATTTAAAGATCAGCCAATCTACTCGCCAGTACATTATAAAAGTAGGAAAGAAACCCCAAAAGCTTAAAGCACCTGGTATTCCTAGGCGGTCTCTCATCCAAGTACTAACCTGGCCCAAACCTGCTTATATTCAGAGATCGGGCATTGACTCTATTTTTTGCCAAATTTATTATATACTAAGTGAAAAAATTCCAAAAGCTTAAAGCACCTGGTATTCCTTGGCGGTCTATCATTCAAGTACTAACCAGACCTTAACCTGCTAAGATTCAGAGATCGGGCATTGACTTCTTCTTTTTTTTTTTTTTTGCAAGATTATTATATAATTCGTGAAAAATATCCAAAAATTTAAAGCACCTGGTATTCCCAGGCAGTCTCCCATCCATGTACTAACCTGGCCCAAACCTGCTTATATTCAGAGATCGGGCATTGACTCTATTTTTTGCCAAATTTATTATATACTAAGTGAAAAAATTCCAAAAGCTTAAAGCACCTGGTATTCCTTGGCGGTCTCTCATCCAAGTACTAACCAGACCTAAACCTGCTAAGATTCAGAGATCGGGCATTGACTCTTTTTTTTTTTTTTTTTTGCAAGATTATTATATAATTTGTGAAAAATATCCAAAAATTTAAAGCACCTGGTATTCCCAGGCAGTCTCCCATCCATGTACTAACCTGGCCCAAACCTGCTTATATTCAGAGATCGGGCATTGACTCTATTTTTTGCCAAATTTATTATATACTAAGTGAAAAAATTCCAAAAGCTTAAAGCACCTGGTATTCCTTGGCGGTCTCTCATCCAAGTACTAACCAGACCTAAACCTGCTAAGATTCAGAGATCGGGCATTGACTCTTTTTTTTTTTTTTTTTTTTTGCAAGATTATTATATAATTCGTGAAAAATATCCAAAAATTTAAAGCACCTGATATTCCCAGGCAGTCTCCCATCCATGTACTAACCTGGCGCAAACCTGCTTATATTCAGAGATCGGGCATTGACTCTATTTTTTGGCAAAATTATTATATACTAAGTGAAAAATTTCAAAATAGCTTAGAGTACCTGGCATTCCCAGGCGGTCTCCCATCCAGGCACTAACCAGGCCCAAACCTGCTTAGCTTCCGAGATCAGACAAGATCGGGCATAGCCAGGCTGGTATGGCCATAAGCGAAGACTGCTGCAAAGAGAAGGCTATTTAAAGATCAGCCAATCTACTCGCCAGTACATTATAAAAGTAGGAAAGAAACCCCAAAAGCTTAAAGCACCTGGTATTCCTAGGCGGTCTCTCATCCAAGTACTAACCTGGCCCAAACCTGCTTATATTCAGAGATCGGGCATTGACTCTATTTTTTGCCAAATTTATTATATACTAAGTGAAAAAATTCCAAAAGCTTAAAGCACCTGGTATTCCTTGGCGGTCTATCATTCAAGTACTAACCAGACCTTAACCTGCTAAGATTCAGAGATCGGGCATTGACTTCTTCTTTTTTTTTTTTTTTTGCAAGATTATTATATAATTCGTGAAAAATATCCAAAAATTTAAAGCACCTGGTATTCCCAGGCAGTCTCCCATCCATGTACTAACCTGGCCCAAACCTGCTTATATTCAGAGATCGGGCATTGACTCTATTTTTTGCCAAATTTATTATATACTAAGTGAAAAAATTCCAAAAGCTTAAAGCACCTGGTATTCCTTGGCGGTCTCTCATCCAAGTACTAACCAGACCTAAACCTGCTAAGATTCAGAGATCGGGCATTGACTCTTTTTTTTTTTTTTTTTGCAAGATTATTATATAATTTGTGAAAAATATCCAAAAATTTAAAGCACCTGGTATTCCCAGGCAGTCTCCCATCCATGTACTAACCTGGCCCAAACCTGCTTATATTCAGAGATCGGGCATTGACTCTATTTTTTGCCAAATTTATTATATACTAAGTGAAAAAATTCCAAAAGCTTAAAGCACCTGGTATTCCTTGGCGGTCTCTCATCCAAGTACTAACCAGACCTAAACCTGCTAAGATTCAGAGAT
>NW_020526739.1:15000-19035 GCF_003368295.1 Carassius auratus
AAAAAATTCCAAAAGCTTAAAGCACCTGGTATTCCTTGGCGGTCTATCATTCAAGTACTAACCAGACCTTAACCTGCTAAGATTCAGAGATCGGGCATTGACTTCTTCTTTTTTTTTTTTTTTGCAAGATTATTATATAATTCGTGAAAAATATCCAAAAATTTAAAGCACCTGGTATTCCCAGGCAGTCTCCCATCCATGTACTAACCTGGCCCAAACCTGCTTATATTCAGAGATCGGGCATTGACTCTATTTTTTGCCAAATTTATTATATACTAAGTGAAAAAATTCCAAAAGCTTTAAAGCACCTGGTATTCCTAGGCGGTCTTTCAACCAAGTACTAACCAGACCTAAACCTGCTAAGATTCAGAGATCGGGCATTGACTCTATTTTTTTTTTTTTTTTGCAAGATTATTATATAATTTGTGAAAAATATCCAAAAATTTAAAGCACCTGGTATTCCCAGGCAGTCTCCCATCCATGTACTAACCTGGCCCAAACCTGCTTATATTCAGAGATCGGGCATTGACTCTATTTTTTGCCAAATTTATTATATACTAAGTGAAAAAATTCCAAAAGCTTAAAGCACCTGGTATTCCTTGGCGGTCTCTCATCCAAGTACTAACCAGACCTAAACCTGCTAAGATTCAGAGATCGGGCATTGACTCTTTTTTTTTTTTTTTTTTTTTTGCAAGATTATTATATAATTCGTGAAAAATATCCAAAAATTTAAAGCACCTGATATTCCCAGGCAGTCTCCCATCCATGTACTAACCTGGCGCAAACCTGCTTATATTCAGAGATCGGGCATTGACTCTATTTTTTGGCAAAATTATTATATACTAAGTGAAAAATTTCAAAATAGCTTAGAGTACCTGGCATTCCCAGGCGGTCTCCCATCCAGGCACTAACCAGGCCCAAACCTGCTTAGCTTCCGAGATCAGACAAGATCGGGCATAGCCAGGCTGGTATGGCCATAAGCGAAGACTGCTGCAAAGAGAAGGCTATTTAAAGATCAGCCAATCTACTCGCCAGTACATTATAAAAGTAGGAAAGAAACCCCAAAAGCTTAAAGCACCTGGTATTCCTAGGCGGTCTCTCATCCAAGTACTAACCTGGCCCAAACCTGCTTATATTCAGAGATCGGGCATTGACTCTATTTTTTGCCAAATTTATTATATACTAAGTGAAAAAATTCCAAAAGCTTAAAGCACCTGGTATTCCTTGGCGGTCTATCATTCAAGTACTAACCAGACCTTAACCTGCTAAGATTCAGAGATCGGGCATTGACTTCTTCTTTTTTTTTTTTTTTTGCAAGATTATTATATAATTCGTGAAAAATATCCAAAAATTTAAAGCACCTGGTATTCCCAGGCAGTCTCCCATCCATGTACTAACCTGGCCCAAACCTGCTTATATTCAGAGATCGGGCATTGACTCTATTTTTTGCCAAATTTATTATATACTAAGTGAAAAAATTCCAAAAGCTTAAAGCACCTGGTATTCCTTGGCGGTCTCTCATCCAAGTACTAACCAGACCTAAACCTGCTAAGATTCAGAGATCGGGCATTGACTCTTTTTTTTTTTTTTTTTTGCAAGATTATTATATATTTGTGAAAAATATCCAAAAATTTAAACACCTGGTATTCCCAGGTCAGTCTCCCATCCATGTACTAACCTGGCCCAAACCTGCTTATATTCAGAGATCAGGCATTGACTCTATTTTTTGCCCAAATTTATTATATTACTAAGTGAAAAAATTCCAAAAGCTTTAAAGCACCTGGTATTCCTAGGCGGTCCTATTCAACCAAGTTACTAACTGCAGGATCCTAAACCCGTTGCTAAGAATTCAGCAGATCGGGCATTGAACTCTATTTTTTTTTCTTTTTTTTTGCAAGAGTTACTTATATAATTTCGTGAAAAATAACCAAAATTTAAAAGCACCTGGTATTCCCAGGCAGTCCCCTCCCATTCCATGTACCTTAACGCTGGCCCAAACCTGCTTATATTCAGAGATCAAGGGCATTGACTCTATTTTTTTTGCCAAATTAATTATATACTAAGCTGAAAATTCCCAAAGCTTAAGCCTGGTATTCCTTGGCGGTCTCTCATCCAAGTACTAACCAGACCTAAACCTGCTAAGATTCAAGATTCGGGCATTGACTCTTTTTTTTTTTTTTTTTTTGCAAGATTATTATATAATTCGTGAAAAATATCCAAAAATTTAAAGCACCTGATATTCCAGGCAGTCTCCCATCCATGTACTAACCTGGCGCAAACCTGCTTATATTCAGAGATCGGGCATTGACTCTATTTTTTGGCAAATTATTATATACTAAGTGAAAATTTCAAAATAGCTTAGAGTACCTGGCATTCCCAGGCGGTCCTCCATCCAGGCCACTAACCAGGCCCAAACCTGCTTTAGCTTCCGAAGATCAGACAAGATCGGGCATAGCCAGGCTGGTATGGCCATAAGCGAAGACGCTGCAAAGAGAAGGCTATTTAAAGATCAGCCAATCTACTCGCCAGTACATTTATAAAAGTAGGAAGAAACCCCAAAAGCTTAAAGACCTGGTATTCCTAGGCGTCTCTCTATCCAAGTACTAACCTGGCCCAAACTGCTTTATTTCAGAGATCGGGCATTGACTCTATTTTTTGCCAAATTTATTATATACTAAGTGAAAAAATTCCCAAAAGCT
This sequence comes from Carassius auratus, assembly GCF_003368295.1. Classification (NCBI taxonomy): domain Eukaryota; kingdom Metazoa; phylum Chordata; class Actinopteri; order Cypriniformes; family Cyprinidae; genus Carassius; species Carassius auratus. The sequence goes on from NW_020526739.1 coordinate 17,700, forward strand.
TAAAGCACCTGGTATTCCTTGGCGGTCTATCATTCAAGTACTAACCAGACTTAACCTGCTAAGATTCAGAGATCGGGCATTGACTTCTTTTTTTTTTTTTTTTTTGCAAGATTATTATATAATTCGTGAAAAATATCCAAAAATTTAAAGCACCTGGTATTCCCAGGCAGTCTCCCATCCATGTACTAACCTGGCCAAACCTGCTTATATTCAGAGATCGGGCATTGACTCTATTTTTTGCCAAATTTATTATATACTAAGTGAAAAAATTCCAAAAGCTTAAAGCACCTGGTATTCCTGGCGGTCTCTCATCCAGTACTAACCAGACCTAAACTGCTAAGATTCAGAGATCGGGCATTGACTCTTTTTTTTTTTTTTTTTTTTTTGCAGATTATTATATATTTGTGAAAAATATCCAAAAATTTAAAGCACCTGGTATTCCAGGCAGTCTCCCATCCATGTACTAACCTGGCCCAAACCTGCTTATATTCAGAGATCGGGCATTGACTCTATTTTTTGCCAAATTTATTATATACTAAGTGAAAAAATTCCAAAAGCTTAAAGCACCTGGTATTCTTGGCGGTCTCTCATCAAGTACTAACCAGACCTAAACCTGCTAAGATTCAGAGATCGGGCATTGACTTTTTTTTTTTTTTTTTTTTTGCAAGATTATTATATAATTCGTGAAAAATATCCAAAAATTTAAAGCACCTGATATTCCCAGGCAGTCTCCCATCCATGTACTAACCTGGCGCAAACCTGCTTATATTCAGAGATCGGGCATTGACTCTATTTTTTGGCAAAATTATTATATACTAAGTGAAAAATTTCAAAAAGCTTAGAGTACCTGGTATTCCCAGGCGGTCTCCCATCCAGGCACTAACCAGGCCAAACCTGCTTAGCTTCCGAGATCAGACAAGATCGGGCATAGCCAGGCTGGTATGGCATAAGCGAAGACTGCTGCAAAGAGAAGGCTATTTAAAGATCAGCCAATCTACTCGCCAGTACATTATAAAAGTAGGAAAGAAACCCAAAAGCTTAAAGCACCTGGTATTCCTAGGCGGTCTCTCATCCAAGTACTAACCTGGCCCAACCTGCTTATATTCAGAGATCGGGCATTGACTCTTTTTTTGCCAAATTTTTATTATTACTAAGTGAAAAAATTCCAAAAGCTTAAAGCACCTGGTATTCCTTGGCGGTCTCATCATTCAAGTACTAACCAGACCTTAACCTGCTAAGATTCAGAGATCGGGCATTGACTTCTTCTTTTTTTTTTTTTTTTTGCAAGATTATTATATATTTCGTGAAAAATATCCAAAAATTTAAAGCACCTGGT